>NW_017537012.1:1567736-1649739 GCF_001853355.1 Bactrocera latifrons
AATTTAATTTATTTTTTTGTATTTTTATTTATTTTTACCACATCCAACTTTTACAAATTTTTCTCTATAAAAAGCCTTCACCACAGCCACCTCTACCGTGCAGTTCATTAATGTGCTGTCGGCGTTGAGTTTTATCTTTGCTTTCTTTCTATTATTTCGTTTCGTTTTATTTTCTTTTCGCGCCAATTTCCATATCAGCTGCCAAAATAAACGCAATTTGCATGACACTTGAGTTATTTTGCACGTAAATTGCTTCTTTTGACAACATCAAATCGACGCGGCATTCAATTTAGACWGGTATTTTGGTGTAAATTTTTAGATTGCTTTGCGTATGTGTGTGTGCATTTAGCAACGCCTACAAGCACGCATAGCTRGTTTAGATTGCGTGAGGATACTCTGTTGTATATACAAATTTATTTTTGTTTAAGTGTACAGCACTTTGAGGGTTTCAGTTGTGCTGGATATATGCTGCAAATATACTTATGGAAAGAAAATATAAAYGGATATAGAGCATACAAAAACAGTTTTGGAATTTATCTCAGGAATCTACAAATTTGGCTCCAGTTGTGGGCACTAGTTTTCTTTGCAAGGTAAGAAAAGCATCAATTTTAAGTTGTATAAACGATGCAATGAACCCCAAACTTTTTTCTATGGCAGTTGATTTCTTCTGGATGAATTTCAAGTTTTGATAAATTTGATGTGAGATGAAAAGAGGTGTAAGGTATATCCAACACGAGTTGAAAAGTGTATAAATATACTTATATAACCCAACATAACCTAACGTATCTTAACTTAATTACGTAACTTAATTTTACTTAACTTAACTTAACCAATTTCACTTAACATAAGAATACATAAAGTAATGCCACAATGGTTCATAAACTTAACTTAACTTAACTTGACTTAACATAAGACTACTTAACGCAATATCATAATGGTTGATAAAAACTTCGCACAACTCAGCGTCATCTTCTAAAAATATAACTGAAAAATATCTGATATTACCTCTCACATAACTAGACTTAATATCACTTAACTTAAATTAATCGAACTTAATTTAATCTAACAAAACATAGCTCTAGGCAGGACTCAGCAAGGAGCGACCCTTAAGCATATAACTAAGAAAGAAAAGTAATACTTTACTTTATGCTCAACAACATCGTGCTTACATAATACATTCAACATTTTATTTTTATACCAAACATAAGTATTGACAATTTCATACTTTTACATTACTTCAATGCCTAAAAGCATGCTATTCGTTTATTAAAAGTCAACGTAGAAGTGCCATAAAAATAAAACATAAAAAATTTCGAGCAACCGCCAACCAAAATATAGTATAACCCAACGGCTCTTCAAGCAATATTCTAAAAGAAACCGGAAATAAGCGGAAGTAAACCCATCATCAACGAAATCTGTGCAATGCAAGAAAAGTGGAATGTAATCAAAAACATGTTAAAAAAGTTGAAATAGAAAATTACAACAAAAATGGCAGGCTACATACACATATAAACAACAATGTAGAAGAAAAGAAACTTAGATATGCCACTTAAGAGGCCGAAGGCAAAACAAATTTGTTGCGAAGAAATCAAATGCGAAAAAGGCAGTGAAATGGAAACAAAGCWGCGCTGAAAATGCGTTACAGCGTAGAAGTGGTGAGCGCAACCGCCTTAGGCATATCCGTTCAAGTAACAAATAAACGACATGAAAGAGTTAAAAGAACTTGAAGAAATAAGAAATAAGTACACAAATAGATGATAATAAGAAAGCTGTGTGTTGGTGAAATTTAAAAAGTTGATCAGAAAAGAAAAGAAATGGTTAAATGGAAAAAGCATTTTTAGGTGAAATTGAAAACTATAGCAGGCGAAGCACACAGAAATGGATATAACCCTGAAAAGTGATAGATAGATAAGCAGCATGTAACGTACAGTGTGCGCATAGCTAAGGATTCGTGGAAAGTGATTTGAAATAGGGAAATAGCAACATTTCAAAAACATAAATAATACATATAATGTAAGCAAACTCCTAAAAGTATACATATAAATACAAAAAGTGATGTTTTCTATGCTTTCACCACTTCAAATTTTGTTCAACGTTTACATAAATAAATTTCTTTCTTCGATTTCAAAGCTAACTTTCCAATTTTTCAACTAACAACTTTCGCATATTTTCAACACTGATATTCTATTGCGCACTAAAAAGTTATAGCATACCTTTAGGCGCTATAGAAATTACGTGGCACTGCTTATAATAAAACTCTTTAAACATATTCGAGTAAATGTCGAAGCTGCTACACGCCTTTAAATGTTTCTCATACAAGCATCTCATACTGTGTCCCAACAGTTTTTTGTGCACCAACTCACTTTAAAACCCCAGTGTTTTGATATAGGATTACATATACTTCCTTTCCTTTGCTTTGCTTATCGGCTTTTTAATTACTTAATTTGTATTTATGCGGCATTGTACGGTCGTGTAC
Organism: Bactrocera latifrons; assembly: GCF_001853355.1. Lineage (NCBI taxonomy): Eukaryota > Metazoa > Arthropoda > Insecta > Diptera > Tephritidae > Bactrocera > Bactrocera latifrons. The sequence continues at coordinate 1,570,213 of NW_017537012.1, forward strand.
ACGTTGCATGAGACCCAAGCATACAAAGCCACCTAACTTTTATAAACTCTCCACACCCCACTTTCGGCAACTGCTACTCATTTGTTACCCCAACAATACCCATTTCACCCTTTTACTATATAATCAATAGTGTATGTATATATTGTGCTTCTGCAAGTTATTTTGAGTCCTACGAATTAGGCAAACGACAACGGTGACGACGGCAATGAACATTTTTGTGCTGCTGATAAGCGTGCCACACCGGCACCAATGTGGAAGGCTTTAGTGGTTACCCTATGTCGGCGCTCGAAATTTTTCTGTCAAACTGTGATGTCAGTACGCTTCTCAACGCTTGAATGATTTTTGTGTTGCCCGCACACTGCGCCGTGGCACCCTCGAACGTGTTTGTGCACAGCGGAGTAGCTCGCCTCGAGCTATTTCGTATGAAGTGCAATGAACGTGTGAAAGTGACAAATGTTACTAATTAGAACGTTGAATGAGAGCAAAGTCGTTTCGTTGAATGGCAACATGATTGGCATTAAGGCGCGCAGCGCAGAGTGGATAGTGTAGAGAGAAAAGGGAGATATTGTGGTTTACATGTGAGAGGTGACACGAATGTTTTTAATTGTTATCTGGAGGAAAATGAGGGAACTAAGGGAATTTAAAGATTAAACGAAATTACTGTTAGAATTTTAGTACAGAAATGGGATTATGGGTATAGAAGCCTAAAATTATGGATTGGTTTCGAAAACTATGAGAGAGAGGGTATTGTGAGTGTTAAAAATATTTTACCAAAACTTATACCGATAGAACATTAATAAAAAATTATTCAAAGAATGGAATCCTAAAAGAATAAAATGATTTCGAAAATTAGGAAACTCATATTGGTATTAAGAGTGTAAAAAATATTTTATTAAAACTTATACTCTTTGAATATTAATAAAAAAAAACAAATGTTATTCAGGGAATGGAATCCCTGGAGTCCTACAGTAAAAGTATGCAATGGTTTCAAAAAGTAAGCGATTGGAAAATACAAACATGAGTATGAAAAATGTTATACGAAAATGTATATAGCTAAAGTTATTAACAAACATTATAAACTCGCTTCATTAAAAGTACAACCGCTTTTTTTAATTTAAACTATATCCTAAAAGTATGCAACATCTCTTATTGGTATGGCATGCTATACCTAAAACTACGATAAAGAAGTGTAAATGCTGAATTTCTATTTAATGTAACATAGATTATTAGAAACATTACAAAAAAGAAAAATTTCTCAAAGCATGAAAGCTTAATAACTAAGAAGCATAAGGTAAATAGATAGAGTGAAGCATAAAAATACTAAACTGTGCCATTAAATTAAAATTAAACCACAAGCGAAATAAATCAAAACAATATTTCATTCATATCACATAATGATTAAAAAATATGCATTATTATCATACTCAGCCAACACTCCGAAAGTATGCAATGAATAATATTTAATTTGTTACAACCCGTAGACATCAAAAAAGGAAACACAACCACCAACCAAGCGCACCTTTAATTGTGAATAACAATTTACATCTTATTCATTTGTAATGTGTGTTAGTGTGCGTCGTGGTCCGGCATACACGAAACGCCACCTAAAAGTATACACTTGAATTTTTTTCCAGCTTTTGCGTCTTAATTAAAAACAGCCAACGCTGGTGGTGTTACGTAGCGATATGGTCGGTGCACGTAGTAAGCGTGAAAGCACAAACAAACACCGAAAAAAATTTCGGCCACAAACAAAATGTAAATAAAACAAAAACAATAATAATCACAAAGATCAACAGCCGAAAGTTGGACGCAAATAAATTCATTTACAGCTTAAAAACGTGCAGCGCGGCTTTCAACGACGGTTTTCTAATGTACAGCAGTTGTGTATTTTTTTAGCATACATTTAGGCGTTTGGTGGGTTTTTTCAATTTTTGGCTGTTTTTTTTTTTTTTTTTTTTTTTTTTNTTTTTTTTTTTTTTTTTTTGTATTTTTTAAAGAACTTTTTATTGTATATTTTTTGTGTGTGTACTCCCTCTAAGCTAGTGCACGCTCTCATAAGTGAATACGAAATTAATGTTTACTATGTTGAAAATAACAATCAGGTAGTAGCTTTGGAACAAAAATTGTAACATAAATAAAAACAAAGCGTTCTTGCCAGTGGTTCATGGCATTGCGCAGCGTAACATGTTTATTTTACTTCTGAAATCCGACACTAACCAGCTTCACCTGGCCTACCTTGCCCACCGTTTTTCTAATCCTTAGTTTCTGTTCGCCTTTTTTCGCTTGTAAACTTGTTTACACATGACCAAACGGGAGTTCTGCTGACCGTAGATGGCGCGGCTATCTACCGCATGTAGCATCCCATGCAAATTCAGCTGCGCCGTTTGCTGTTATGCGCCACAGCTAGGCAAGCTTGCGCGCTCGACAGTCGCAAAACCCGCAGAGAATTATAACATGTTGAGTGCTAAGAGATTAACAGCAAATTTTATATAAAAATCTTCAAACAAGCAACTACCATCCCATCGTACACAAACCACGTTTTCGCTAACCCCAGGCATGTAACACAACAACAAGCAGCAAAAACAGAAACAACTCAATATGAAAACAAAGCAGCAACTCAACTCGAACCGCAAGCAAAAAATGCGGCTTAAGCTGTACCCACACCTCACCACGCCATATACATAAGCAAGAGTATGTAGCAGCAAGTATCTACTGCCGTTAATACTCCAACTCAACGCCGTGTATATATACTATCGTGTTTGTATGTGGTGGGCATACACTAATTCCCATTTCCACATGTATTCTCCATCTACTTGTCTGTTTACACAAAAAAGTGCTAGTAAATTCCTTTTTAATGAGTGGTGTTGGCTTAGTATTTTACTTTGCCGCTGTTGGACCGTCCGTTAAGTTGCCTTTCCACACCAACGGATTTGAGTTTAGGCCTTTGAATCTTCAGTGGGTGTGAAGAAATATATTTAAGCGGCTTAAGTGTGGGATTGCCCCTCTTAAATAGGTTTCAAAAAAATTTATTGAATACAAAACTAAATGCATAGTGCGAAAACATCGTAAAAAAATAGTGTTGCATACCTTTAGGTTCCTTTAAAGCACTAACAACTGAAATATATTAAAAAGCAAATAAAATCATGCCTTAGTAAGAACAAAGATATTGGCTGCTGCACCAAAACTATTTAAAATCTTTTAAGTGTTTTGTATACACGCTACTGGTTAAGCAGCCTAAAATCATGTAAGAGTTTTTCTGTTGTATAGCAATTTCAAACAAAAGTGGGAACTAAAGCTATATATAAAAACGTTTTAGTAGGTTACATTTGTGGAAGCCATATGATATACGTATTGTTCCATAATTTTATTCCGTATGAAAGCCTAAAAACACAAAAATAGATGAAAAAATGCAAATAAAATAGTTTTAAAAATATATTCAAGTGATTGCTTGCCACTCTGAAGGTATTTAAGTTGTTTAAAGTGATATGTGTATAAGCATCTGATCATGCAGCTAATAAGTATGTAACAGTTGTCAAATTGAAGAACACTTTCAAAGAAAAAACGAAGAATTTGGACCATCAAAGTGTTTCTAACTAGTTTATAAGGCGCTATATGCATAATTTTATTTGTATTGCATACTTTGCGGCGTAACAGCTCATTTAACATCATATATAAGCACACTTTTTATTCCCAATAACACCCAACAGGTACTTTAGGTTTGTTATTTATTATTCTGTTTGTGTTGCCTACTTTAAGGCGGAGCAGCCCATTTTATATAGTATAAAAGAACACTGTTTAATGTCAATAACATAGCTGTTCCCATATAAAATCAAATGCCCGCGATTTGTAATTTTGAAGCCATCAGGCATGCGGCTCATTAGCCGCCCGCTCATATCCAACCCAACCAGTTTCATGCCTAGTGCTCCACTACTCAGCAATTTCTTAGCAACCGCTCTCCCCACCTACCGCCACGCCGCCCTACTCATCTAACTAATTTATGTTTCAGAGCATTTCAAAGCTGCTGTTGTTGTTGTAGTGCTTGCTATGTACGACAGCTGCAATTTTTCACCTGGGTAATTTTCCGAGATGAGCTATGAAGTACGGCGACGGCGACGACGCACTTACCTCGACTACAAGCGACTAATATCCACACTTTAATTTCCATGCCATTTTTTCGTATTTCTTTGGCTTTAAAGTAACTCAACTGCCAGTGCTATGAGCACTTTTATTTTTCTATATGCACTTTTTTCATGCTGGTAGCTTTTTTTCCGTCATTTTCTTTTTAAATTGCCCCTTCGTTGGTGCTTTGACGCTCAAGTTGCGCTCATTCATTACCACCTACCACGTTGTGCGTCATTACGCGAGAGCGAACGTAGAAAATTAAACATTTTAATGGCGAAATTGCCGCTGCCGCGCCGTAACGCGCCCAAATATAGGCTAACAGAAAAGCAAGCAGTGTGTGTGTGCGTTGCACGTAACGGAAGGAAGTTTCAAGTAACAGCAGGTATACTTATGCAACATGAGTTGCTGTTGTGAAAAAAAAAAACAAAAAAATGCTGGTTGAGTAAAAAACTAACTGTTAAGCCATAATGAGAAAAGCGTCGTTGCTGCCGCTTGGGCTGATGCGCCTGAAACGCGAGCAAAAATATGTAAAAAAAAAACCAACACAGAGAACAAAGCATCGGCACTGAGCGTGCAACACTCGCAGGTAATTAGTGCTGCTGCCGCCGCCGCTACACACGCGCACAGGAAGCCTGCTAGTCTAGCAGATATACATACAAACACGCCTAACGCTACTACCACTAGATGTAATGCTATAAAAACCTTGTGCGCGGGAGGCGGGCGCTTGCATGAAGTTCCTGCTCAGTTTGCAAGTTTTTGCCCTTAACGGCGACAGGTCGTGGCGGGCCAAAGCGCGGTGTTGATATTGCGTGGCAGCTACGCTGGTGAATTTTTATGAAATATCTAGCATTCCAAGGTATTTGTGCCGTGTTTGGTTTCAGCTATAAATGGGTGTGGCATTTCATGGCAACACTTGACAGACGCATGTTGTTCCGCTAAGCGCTATTTCTTCTGCACACTACAAAGTCTTTAAAATTATGTTGTTACAATTTTTTAATTCCTTATTTCTGCCATTATATCTACATTAACGCGCGTTGCTTATATTTATGAGCAGCGTTAAAATGATTCTTTGCGCTGTGTAAAAAATGTTTTAATTTTTGCTTTCGCTTTGTTTTATTAATTGCACGCCTTGCACTATGCAATAACGAAAAATGGGAAAATGCGAAAGCTGTCGGAATTAAAACTTTGGGGGCAGGCAAAGTGTACCCCAGACACGTTAATCAACTGGTTGGGCATAGAAACTAAAATTAAAGAAACTAGCGAAAGGAAAAATGTTAAGCTCAAAGCCTAAAAAAAACACAATAATATATGTAATCGTATAATATATATATAATAATATATATACATAAGTAATACGTATGTATATATTTTCTTTCTTTTTTAACTTCTGTTATTGACTAGTCCAAATTCTATATAATTTATCACAAAGAAGGCGAAAAAATCTATTCCTACTTTAAATTATATGTTTTTTTTTCACGACAACTCAAACTGCCTCTTAGCATTCCAACAAGATTTTGTAAATAAAATGAAACTGTTCCTTTATTTGCAAGACTGCTCCCACTTTACATACTTCTTTGTAGCCCTCAAAAATCACCGAAACCTTAATTCGAACTACTTTTGGCATTCCAACGGCAACTAATATTGAAAATAAAACAGTTCCCCACTTAGCAAAAAGTATTCCTACTGAATAAAATTTCATCACAGCCTTAAAGTGCTTAGTTCCAACAGATTTTTCGCATTCCAGCAGCAATTTATATTGAAAATAATACTGTTGTCATATTTAATAACTGCTCCCATTTCCAATAGCACGTCTTACCCTCAAAAATCTCTGAAGCGACAATTCGAAAGACTTTTAGCACTACTAATATAGAAAATAAAACTGTTCTCAGCTTCAAAAAGTGTTCGCAACGTAATAAATTTTACCCTCGCTTTTTAACCTTCTAAAGCCTTAATTTGAACAATTTGTTGTTGTAATATTAACTAATATAGAAAATAAAACTCTTGGCGTATTTATAAAACTTTTCCCGCTCTACATCCCGCCCTTCCCCGCTAAAAGAAAATCTTCTCATCATATTTAGTTTAAATCCTTAACATCCCTCAAACTGTAAGCAACTTCTAACTTCTAAGCAAATCTGGTAACAACGTTTCTGCAAATCAGGTGACAGCTTGATCGAAAGTTTCTCTATTTATTGCTCTTATTCCATGTCTTTTAGCTTGCATATATTATCAACCACCTCAACTTTATGCCAGTCATAAACAAATAAACCTGTTCATCAACTTTGGCAACGAATTTGAATGATTTTCGAGCGACTGAGCTGCGTGTTTATGTTTAAGCAATTCTTCAAAAAGCGCCAGCTGTGACAAGTAATCAACACAAGCGTTGTCTTATAAATTCAAACCAAATTGCTTATATATATTTATATGTGTGCACTAACAAACACCTGAAGACTGTTTCCCAGCAGCAAGAGAATTAAAATTCAAAAACAAAAGGAAAAGGCTCACATACGCCCGCCTCGCAGTCATCTTAAACGCGCGCATGTACAGCTTCGCTTGCTTTTCTAGTTTAATTTATGCCATTGTCTGTATTTGTTGACTTTTATTATTTAGCTGCTATCTGCATTGTTGTTGTCTTCGCTGGCTTTTATTATTGCTGTGCAAGCTGTGTAGAATACACGGCTTCGCGCCTGAAGCGCACACATACTCACACACCCACTCCCACATTTATTGCGCCTCCTATATTTGTCATCAGCGAAATACTTGTGAAGTCTTCCGCACAAACTCCGCCGCAAACCCTTCCACTTGCGCTTCTTCACTCGTATTATTGCGCTTTGTTTGTTGTTATTGCCTACGTTCTGGCACCAGGTGCATACWATAGCACGTTGATGGTGTCGGTGATTGTATTTTGCTTTTCGGTAAATCTATGCTGGCACATCTAAGCGCACACAATTGCTTATGAGCTACAATACAAATGTGTGTGTGTATTTGAAGTGAGGTGTCCTGGAAAATCTCTACACTACTTCGGTTGCTTTCTTTTTTCACTGTTGTAGGAAGCGCTTTTGTTGTGGTCGTTATAGTTTGTTTGTTTTCTTTTCTTTTGTTTTTTCCAGCTGTTTATTGTTGCTGTTGTCGTCCTTTATTCACACTTGTCGCCTGATTGTTGTCATTGCCATAAATGCAGCTTCCTTTGCGATAACCGCTGAATACTCGCTTCTTTTGCTAATGGTATATTCATGCGCTCGCCGAGTAGCTTAGTTGGGAACGGTTCAATTTTATTGTGCGCAAATAACTCACACATCTGAGACACATAAATTTATAGTGTATTTGTATATGTACATATGTTCTCTATTATTGATTGTAAATTTTTATATATATGAGAAAGCGTTAAATTTTACTAAAGTGACGCCTTAGGAGAGAAATGTGTAATCATCTTGAATAGCTGAAAGTTTCTTTTATATTTTGATTACATATTTTATCAGCTTTTGTGAAGTGTTATCAATATTTACGAACTTTTTAATGCACATTTTRTAGTTTATTAAAAACATATCACTAGACTTAAATATTTAGAGTCTAGTTACAAAATGTCTAATGTTATTATTATTATTTCATTTCTAGTGTTGCTAGTATCAATAATTATTATTCTACCCACTTTGCTAAACAATACTTTAGTTTATAGACGAGTATAAAATTGTTCTCAGAATTTATTTATCACAAAAAATTGCTTCTGGTATATCGAAATCAAATAAGCAAAAAATTATTGTATTTCTATACTGCAAAGAGTGTTCTTTTTTTTATAAAACTGTTCCCAGACATACATTTCATCTTTACAAAATAATCAAAAATATATCCCTCCTCTATCTTAAATAAGTTTCCTTATTAAATAGTTGAAAATTTGGGTGAGAAGTTCTTCCAGTGAGGATAATTCTTCAAATATTGTAAATTTATAATGGAAAAAAATGCTCTATCTAAAATAAAAGCTTAATTTAATAGTTAAAACTTTGGGTGAGAAGTCCTTCTATACAAACTCTACTCATGCATACAGTTTTTTTCAAATGAGGGAAGTTATAACAATCTATTTTGATTAAAATAAAAAAAATTAAAAATTAAAAATATTCACTAAAAACTCTTCCTAGTGCGAAAAAACAGTTCTTATTTTCATTTTAAAAGTGCAATTTCGATTGAAAAGTCCTCCAAGTGTTCCCTTTGTAAACAGTTTGTTAAAATATTGCATTTTTGTAAAAAATAAAACTGTTCTCAATTTTTATAAAACTGTTCCCATGGATAAATTTTCCGTTTTGCAAAAATACAAAAATATTTGAACAATTTCTGGTAAAAAAAGAACATAATTGTATATTCATAAACTGCCATAACTGAATTAATATGTTTTAAAAAAAGTTTAATCTTTCTGTGTGTCAAATAACTTTTACTTTTTTCATTTACTTACTGATGTGTTGTTTAAACGGAGCTACGCTTAAGAGTTTCCCTGTACGGATATGTAGTAACTTTAATTTCACTTATTTCTCTTTTCGCATTCTTTGACAATCGCTGGCACTACATTTTCAGCAACCTAACAAGTATATGTGCCGTGATTTGCACTCTCGTTTATTAGGACGGCACATCACTTGGCCTTCAGGTTGAATAATTTTTGAAGCGCACATGCGACTCCCCCACCAAAAACGCGAACAGCTCATTTTAAATTTTTTTATTCGCATATTTTTACACGAAATTCGGGCAAGCAGAACAACAACAGCGGCAGTGCAAACTGAAATTAATTTGAAATTTAAATTTTTTCATACACTTCGTTGGTTCGCATGCTTTGTTGCTATACCTATGCGCGCATATGCGTATACTTACGAGCGCGCTGTCTGTCGCCGTACACCCCACTTTTCTTTGTGCTGTGCATGGGTAACTGAACATATGTTCGGCATTATTTTGGTTGCATAATGAAGTGAAGTAAAATCTGTGGGCCGTTAGCGGCATGCTGTGTTTTAAACAAAATATGCAACACATACGTGCTAACAACACGCTTTTAGGCGCCACAGCACATGACGGCATTTTTCTGCGTTATTATGGTTATAAAGCAGGCGAATCGCTGAAACAAGCAGTGAAGCTTTTATTTTTATTAAATCACTTGCATGAAACTTTTTCGATGTTGTTGTTTCAACGGTTTTTAAAGCTTCCATAATTGTGAATCGCTCTAAAATTGACAATTATATAATAATATTTAATTTCAAGCGCTTTAAAATTAACTCAAACTGAAAATTTTAAAGCTGACGCCTTAAAGTATGCAGCATTAACTACTATATTATTTGCTTGCCACACGTCTTGTATACCCATACATGAAAAATTCGCATCTCCATGCTTCGAAAATCAATCGCAGTCTGCAAACGGTTTCTCCAACATATGCTTCAAGTTATCACACCTCCATGCCAACACTTTAATGCATACAATTTGACAGTTTGCCTGCGAAACTCATTCATGCGTCCATTCACCCAACTGCGCGCGCTCAATACACTCGTGTGCCGACGAAAAATGCACACGAGACACAACCATCAATTTCAATTTTCCTCATGGTCTGATTTCAAATAAAATGCCATGTGCAATTTTCGTTTTCTAATCTTGAATCTGGTAAACTAATTTTCGTAATACCTTGACAGTGAAATTGGCACGAATTTTCAACAAACACCCGCACGCACACACATAAGTAACAACAACAGCAGCACCTTTAGCTGACTTCAACAACGTCATCATGGCACAATCAGCTACAATAATAACGTGCATTGCCTTCTTTTAGGCGCTAATGCCAGCAGTAGCAAGCATGTGCGCGTGTGTGTCTGCTCAGGAAGTTCCCAAGAAAGTGTAATAAAAATAATAATGATGATAGCAAATGATATTCAGCCAACAAATGCCAATCTACCTGGCAAGTTAAAGGTGCTGCACGTGACGACGTCAATAATGATGCCGGGCGCCATTCAAGCGAACACCCACACACGAGAATACAACCAGCATTGGTGGTAGTGGTATTGGTAATGATAATTATGTTGACTACAATGCTGAAAAGTGTAAAAGGTATGGCGGCGCATTTGCAGGTAGAAAAAGCAAACACCACGTCACATACAACTTTGGCATTTATACACCTACCAACGGGGAACAGCTAAAATGTGTGCGCCTTGTTGTATGCTTGAGCAATTCGTAAAACCAACGTGATTGGAATTGCAGTCACGTCTCGTGAGGAATTGGTTTTTGGCTGGTTAAAGTAATTCATTTCGCTGTTTCAACAGCCAGTCTGCCACTAATACAACTGCATACGTGCCGGCACAAACAACATGCGCTGTTTGTATGSTTTACCATTGATATGCCATACTAGCTTGCATAGCTTTAGGCGTGCGCATACGTATGCTAGTGTATTGRTGCGCTTATAAATCGCGCCTGTGGCTTCGTCTTGAATTGCTTTTCCCAACCATAAAAATCAACACAAATCAACATTTACTGCTGGAAATTAAAGTGATTTATATTTGCCTGAGATTAGCTTAATATTGGCTAAAGAATAGATAGTAGCGCAAGATTTGGCGGCAAATATGCGTAATAGCTGCTGGGAAATGCAAAAGTGTGTGTTAAATGCATTTAAGAAATATTGAGACAAGATTGATTAAGACAAATAGTCTTTTGGGTCTGTGTTGCTGGATTTTGCAAGTACTCGAAATTGAGGCTTTATTGAAAGTAGGWCTACTTAATTAAACATTTTGTTAGTGGTATATGACCCGTGTAACGTATGCTACAGTAAGCAGAGTCAAGCGTTGCTTTGGGCGTTTGAGTTTATTTCTAACTAAAACTACAAGCTTTTGGGAGGARTTTAATACCGGAACTCGTCGATACTTTAATTAAATATTGASTGAGGGTTCAAGGTTCGTTARTTGTCTATATATATATGTATATATGTATATGTATATCATTTCTACTTACAACAGCATAAATTATGGAAACTTACCTGAAAAGATAAAGAAAATGTAATTATTAATAAATAATTCTAGAGCAAGTGATATATGGTGATATACATATAGTATAAGATTTCATATATGAACTGATAGTGTTCCCTTATAAAATAACCATTTAGTAAAGTTATTTGAGATATCTCAGTTCAACTTCATATCATCACCGATTGGTTGGAAAATCCAGTAACAAAAACCAATGAAGGTGATATAAAAGTAAGATATACAGCTCTATGATATAGCAGTATCCGGTTCTGGTAAAGCGCATTCTATGCTATGGGATCCTGTGGTGCTGCGCCTCATCAGTAGGTGCGATTCAATCTAAATATGGSACTTAATTCTCTTTTGCATATATTGCCCGTAGAAGGTTTGTGACTACGAAAGTTGCTATCAGATACTGATAATCTGGCTTTCTAACGGCACACGTAGCTGAACATTCGGAAATCCTCACATTCTTTGATTTTGTACTGGATTTTTGTACTGGATTTAAGATCGCCAAACCAAACTCTGGCGGCGTTTTCTCTGCCCACATGTCTGCGAMGGAATTGTGATTGGGTATAGGCCGTTGAAAAAGAGTGGCAATGAGCTTCTTTATGGATAGATCCAAACTATGGCGGAAATGTTGCTGCWAGGGTATATTGTCAGCAAATATCTATCAACTTCAGTTGCAGACTATTTCAGTACTGATTATTACAGGGCTTTTCAAGCTGAGCTTGCTGTCATTAAGGTAGCTATAGATTTACTGGTCCGCAGTAACATCTCAGCATTTCCTGCATGGCTTAATCMATTGCAAGCTTTTATTACAAACCGCTTTACTGTCTTGTAACTTCTAATATAGAGTTATATTTTTCTGGCTTCACATAGGACTGCATATGATAATCCAAACACGATCTCTAGATCAGCTACCAAATCTAACCTGAAGAGAATATCTTCCCTCAACTTTCATGTACGAAATATSAGCAGTTCTCTCGACTTGGTTGACTTTACTTAATTCGTGCAGTGAAAGAGTGATATGTTTTAATGAAAGTGCATCCGAAATATGACAGAGGATGGATTAGTAATAGGCATACTAGCCATTTTTGCAATATTCTTGAAACTGAATTCACATTTTCTTCCAAACAGTAACAAATAAACCGGAGTTAACTCAAGAACCATTTGAAAACTATAATATTGCATATATGAGCAAAGGAAATCTGATCGCATGCGACATACCATACTCATGTATTTGTGCCCATATATTTGTATAYATATGTATATTTATAGCGCTCATCAGCTATCRAAAGTGGGTGCCTTACATCACATTCCTTTAGACCATTTCCGCCAGCAGTAATTCAAAGTAAGTGTAAAGTTCATTTTAAACACAGACTATGAGCGCATACATTTTACGACCAGCGCGCAGTCGTAAAACTAAAAGGACACACAATATTCGCGAAAAAAATAAAAACGAATGCAAAAATGTGGCAAAAATAAAGCAAAGCAAACGAAATCATAAAACTTTGCGCGAAACTGCATTATAAATGACAGACGCATACAAAAGCACTGCAAAAGCTGCGAAAGCGCATGTGAACGACTCAATTCGCACATTTCCGGAAGACAAATGCAATGCGGCGCAATAAACTGCACAGCAATGGGCAATAGTGTGTGTGTGTGTGTGTGTGTGTGTGGGCGTGTGTTGGCACGTCGCGAAAAAGGCCAGCGAAATGGCACGCATGTTCAAATGGCAACGCATAAAAATCCAAGTGGAAAAGCGGAAATGTAAAGCACTACAACAGCAATGGCAAATAAAAAAATAGCGCCAAGAACAAAGCAAAAATAAATTATCAAGATTTTTAGTGAGTAGTGGACGACGACRAGTACTCCGGTGCATGCAACAAGGCAAACAGTATGCGCCAAACGCTTGAACTTTAAGGAAATGAGAAATTCTACTTGCGTCGCTGCGTCTGTGTGTTTGTGTAACTGGCTCGTTCGTGAAACTCATAAAAAAGTCATTGCAGTTAAAAGTGGAAAACTTCCGGTGCTGCTGAGTGAAACAAGTGAGAAATGAAATGACTGCAACATGATGGCATGTAGTTAGTCGTAAAAGTTCGCATAGTGGAGCAGTCCACTATAAGTAAAAATGCTATGGTTGGAAATAAAGAAAATTCTGCAAAGCAAGAAACACACGCACTGTGCGATTACATTTGCTGGCATCATTACAATCGCTAAGAAAAGTAATATATATATACATATGTATATGTTAGACTGCAAAAACAGCGCAAAGCGCAAGCGAAAAAGTCTCGAAAATGTTAAATTGCGTAAAGCACCGGCAATAAAAAAGTCAGCATCAACGCCAAGGCAATATTATTAGTACACATGTCGCAGCAGTACAACACTGTATCAACTTACATATGTGTGAAATGACAACAAACTTGCTTTATTTGTGTGCTTGCTGACGCGTCTTCTTTAAAATATTTACTAATATTTTCCTAAACTTTTTAATACAAATAAAACTTAATCGCCATTTTGCCTATCCTAAGGCGCGTATTAAGTACTTGCTTACACTTTTAAATGCATTTAAACTGACATGAAATTTTCAACTTTTGGCGGTCTAAAGTCAATGAAAATTTACAAAAAATGTAGCCCATCCACATGCGCGCCCTTGAATTTGCTTATATTTATATATGAATTAGTTTAAATAATTAAATATTTAGTAAATTTAAAATATATKTACATGGGTTGAGGGAAATTTTAAAATTAGAAATTTATAAGAAAGAGTTATTTTTTAATTTGYTAATACGATAAAGATAATTTTTTAATCATCTTAAGGAAAATTTCCAAATATTTTACCATAACACGGTTGATAACCAAGCAATCTTAAAAAAAATGGTAGCCTATCCGCAGGCGCATTTTCACTTTCGCTTGTATGTGTATATAAATCATAATTCTTTTTATTCTAAACTAAATCTCAGATATAGATAAGGGAAAAGGAAACATTTGAAATCTTTACAACTCAATTATTTTTTTGAACTTATTATTGTTTTTGCGAAAAGTGTTTCGACAACATACAACTTTTGAATTTTTTCATAGCGAAACCTTCTTTAAATTTTCTTAATATTAAACACCGTTTTAAACCAAGCTGTCAAGAAGTTAAAAAACAAAAATGTAGCCTATCCCCAGGCGCAGTGCTAGGTTTGCTTATATAAGAGCTTAAATATTATATAAATTTTAAATATATATGAGATATGAGATAAACCAACAAAAAAACACAGTAATTATTTTTAATTTTTTTTTCGCGGAAAGTTTACAGTAAAGTAATATTTTTTTAATTTTTTCTTCACCAAATTCTCTCAAAATTCTTTAAATTGTTTAATAAAACTTAATTTACATAAATAGTTTTATTTTAAATAAGTTGTCTTATATTAGTTTAACAGAAAAAAGTTATTAAACATTTTTATTTTAATTTTCTTTCAACTTCAAATTTCATTTTCAATTTAAACGCGCACGTTTTCAACGAAATTAAATTCACACCTCACGTGCTAAACGTATCGCTTCCTTGGCCATTTACACATTCGAGCAAGCGCCTAATAAACATAAAACTAAGTGCCTATTTTCAGGCGTTTCACCTTTTTATGACGCCGAAAAGGCATCAAAAAAATCGCTGACGCCAAAGGGAGCATGCTTAGTGCCAAACAGTGGCAAATAATACAAAAAATATAATACCAGACATATGCATGCATGTACGAGTTTCGTCACTTGCAAACGCCAACTGAAGCACACTGAGCATTTAACACCGCGCTTTTGCTACACAAACCTCMAATCTTGGCGTACTAAATAGTTTTTACCTAAAATAGTGTTTTAGCCAACAACTTGATTGCACTAAAAGCAAACTACGCGACTTTGTCCATTTAGCCTTAAACTATGCTACAAAAAATTTTGTTTGTCTCAAAACCAAAGCTAAGTTTTTTCTTTTTTTTTTTTTTGGATTTTTTGTGTTTGCAAGTAGCTGTGCTTTTAGTGCTGCCACATCCCAAATGTATTGTTGCAACTTTTTTAGTAGCATCAAGAAAGTTCTGCGAACTTCTTATCAACGAGGAAAAACAAAGCACAATAAACACACACACACAAAGCAAAGTATGCATAAAAAGCTGTTATTGTCAATTTGAAGCACGCAACGTTTTTGTTGTTGCACACTAATGTGACATTTCACCTCTTCACRCTGTGCAACACTTTAGTCCTTTTTCTCAAACAAAATTCGCCGTAAAATCAAATCTTCCGAAGTAAGTGGCAGTTGGTGTACCTTAAGGCGTTGTGGCAGTAACGGAAATTGTATGTTTGTGCACGTGCTGCTTTTTCGCATAAACAAACGGGCACTCATCCACCAGCGTATGCTGAATCGTATGTGCTTGCCYCCGTCTGCTTTTCTTTAGCTACTACGTGCACTATCTCCCGAGACTTATATAGTTCTGGTTTATATGTGGCTGCATTGCTTTTAACGTGATATGCTGGAGCTTGACGCAAGACGCATATTGTACAATTTCGCAAAGCATAAATGTGTGCTGGTATATATTATATTATAGTATACTATATTTGAAGGCTTTGGAAAACGAAATTCTTCTGAAAGTTATTTCATATCTGTTCTGAATTTATATATTTATAATAAATTGCACCTCTAGTTTAATACAAACTAATACAAAATCGGAACATTTTCAATTAAAAAATRTTTTCTTACAGTACCTCCTAGTGGGCTTTCATTAAAATATCCAARGACATGTTCACTTCAAAAGTGGTTTAAAGACTGGCTAACTCATACTGAAGAAAAAATTTAGTAACGCTAAATAATTATATAAATATTAAACTCTCAAGTCAGCAAGCGGCGTATTTCAGATTTTGACCATTACATTTTTATCCTAGTGGGCTTTCATTAAAATATCCAAAGACATGCTGTCTCTTATACACATCTCCATTACATTTTTAATCGGAACTGTCTTTGCATAAGATTTATCCTTCACCTCAACAAAAATGGTTTGAAGACGGGCTCACAAAAGCTGGACATTTTTTAGTAAATTTTCTAAAACATTTTTGATCAAAAAGATATTTCTAAGAGACCGATTCTTTGTCTCGTCAAAACTGGTTTGAAGATAGGCTAACTAAATAAGTAATATTCAGTATTTTTCTATAACACTTTTACGCAGTAGCAGCTTGTCACGATACTTATTCTTCATTTCATCATAAATGGTTTGTAACAGCATAACCAATGATGAATTTTTTTTCTAATTTCTTAAAATATTAAACTCTCGAGTCTAGAAGTGGCTTGAACAAAATTTTTCTAATATATTTTTAATCAGAAGGATCTTTCTACGGATATTAGACCGATTCTTTGTCTCATCAAAAGTGGTTTGATACCAGGCTAACTAATAATGGAAAACAACTTCAGAAAGTCTGCATTTTCTAGAATAATAAACATTCGAGTCTGAAAGGGGCGTATTCAAACTCTATTCGAACTGTTGCTATGACACTTTTACGCAAAAGCACCATGCCATGAGAGTAGTACTTTATCCCATCTAGGAATATATTTTTCAACTGTTTACCCTCTCTTGGTTTCACTGGCTTACCAAGACTTAGTACCACATGACATACCGTAATTCCAGCCGCATTGATAATAGTAAAAAATGCTGAGTCGAATAAAAGAAGAAAGATTCAAACTATCACTCTTATATTCCCATAATGCTGTCATAGTTTTGTCGCTCGAAATAGCATTGAAACTCCCTTAGCGCTGTATCTTTAGTTCAGGTGACTATTTTTTTGCATGTGTGCTCAGATTAAAGCAAATTGTAAGTTTTCAAAGACAAATACTTCTTCAGTTGAAAATGAGTATAACACAGAGAATTTTAGAGCCCTGAAGACACCAAACYTCAAACCTTGTGGTACGGATTCTTGCTTCAATTGATTTGAAACCGCAGAAATATACTCAAAAAGAATTTGTTGATATAAATTATCGGCAGAATACTAAGTCAAGGTATTACATTTTTTATGTGGTATATAGTTGTCGTTTTCAAGCCATATATGGCGCTAAGGCGGCCACTTTTTTAAATTAAATTAATACCTTTAGTCAAAATGAATTGAAATTGATAGAAATAAAAAAAACATTTAAGAAATTAAAATGAACGAAATCGTAAAAATATAAGCAAGTACTGCGAAAGCTTTAATTTTYCTTTCTTCTTTCCATTAAGACATTTTTTATTCCTCAATAATTGAATTTCAAAATATAAAAATTATTGAAGTTATAATTGAATAAACTTTCGTATTTTGAAAGGTGTCCTCATTCACCGTGTCACGTTGCTAAAAATTTTCATTTATGTAGGTACTCGAGTCAGGCGCATAACTTTTATAACGTAACACGTAAGCGGCCACAGCAACAACAATGACTTAAAGAAAAACTGCGCCACTCAGCACATTTCTACCCGAATTTTTAACAAAATGACACACACACAAGCAATTCTTTTTTTTTTAACTTATAWCAGTGCGCGTCTCCACCCGCTTACCTTAGCAGCCATCTTATTGCATACATATACACATTTGGCGGTACGTAACTACATACCCCAAACCCCACCTTCCGCCACTTGGCATTATTTCTGCATTCCCTCGGCGCATTGTCCATGTCATCGTTACGTGCCAATGATGACAATCACAAACAACCAGCGTACTCCGCTCACGCCTCCGCCGCCTAGTGTCAATATACTTGCCGCAGCTGGCCGGGCAACCATCAAAGCTTTCAACCCACTTTGCGAGGCAGGCATTTGCCATTTCATCGATTTCTTTGCGTCCGCTTGTGGCTATCAGCGCGCGGCGCTTACTATGCACTCAGCGTTTTCTCACCCGGTATACAGTTAAATTTTTTTTTTTTTAATTTCTTACACTTTTAGCTACAAATTTCTATAAAGCAAGCACGTTGTCCGAGAGTAAAGCAGGCGTTTGGCACGTAAGCAGCTTCGCATTCTTAGCATACCTTTAGGAGACGACGGCGCGCATTTTCCTTCGATTCCCTTTTCGATATCTCAGCGGAGCCAAACATAAAAGCGTTACGCAAAAAAAAACTTTTCTGTTTACGTTGCTGCTTTTCAACAAACAAGCTTTCCAATTTTTTTGCTTCCTCACATATTTTCTTTGTTGTTTTGCTGGCAAACGCCGGTTAGCCGCGCTCTGTATTTTTTGATATATTTTTTTTTTCGCTATTGTGCGTTTTGACTWTGCGCTGCCGCCGGTCGCTGTCTATGGTTGCGCCGACAATATTTTCACTTGTCTACAATTTCAATAAAATTTTATTAACGAATTCCGGTATGACATTTCAAATGTTTTTATGTTTTTCCACAACAACAGCAAACACGTTTTTTATTTGCTGCTGCACCATTGCTGGATCGATTTTATTATTTCTGGCAACAAAAGCAAATAATGAAAACAACAGCAAACATTTTCGTGCCAGAAGGYAATGCGCGCAGTTGCATACTTTAAGGCGCTTTAAGGGGTTTCTTTAGTTTTCGACTTTACGGCGTATTTTACTTGCTTTGTAGACAATTTTCAGCCTCAAGTTCAATTTTGCTACCTTGCGGCTGCTTTAAGTATAGGAGTGATCGCACGCAATAGCTGCGAAGATTTTTTTTTTAAATTAAATTTTTCTAATCTTTTTGTATTGCTTTTATTTTTTTTCTTATTTTTTGCTTCTAAGTATAGTGCCTGTGGCACAATAGTTTTCCTTCTTGTTTAATGGCTCCATTTCCGCTGCACTGTAGTGCAGTCCTGCATACCAAAACAACAACAACAAAAGGGAAAATAAGAAAATCTTCGCCACTTTACACAGTTTCTTACCCACGCACACAYCCACTTCGTGCCATATTTTCTCTACGCTGTCTTCTTTAGGAGCTGACATCATTTTATGTCAATTTTATTATCTGCATCTTCATTTTCGGCATACAACGAAAATCTATAATTGTATTTATGTCAAATTCTTAACTAGATGTGCTTACCATACCAACACACGCACAAATGGCATAAACAAATGGCTGAGGAAACTGTGTGTAGGTATGTGTAAGTATTGGCCGCTGCCGAGCACGTTGTGTAGGCAACTTCAATGCTGATTTCAATTTCGTTGTCGTTGGCATCGGCGACAACGGTAAAAATAATGACTTTGACTATAATGACTAACGGAAATGTTTGGGCATGTCATTATCGATATTTGTGGGCACAGCGCGTCAAGTGCGGGGACAGCCAAAGGCAACTGGCAAGCAAATAAGGAGGAAATGATGAAGCGCACTCAAGAAAAATTTCTTCCGTTGCTAAGGAAATAAAAAAAAAAACAATAAAACTGAAAAGCATCTTCAAAGCCAGGCGCGGAACGTACAACGTGGACATTCTTACATTCTAGTCAGCAGCCGAAAAGTTTATTGCATTGCTTTGACATTTTTCTGTGAAAAATTTGGCGTGCCTTCACGCGTAATTTGTAAGCGAATTGAACTGAAACTGCCGTAATTTAACAGTAGAGAAAAAAATCCCAAAAGGTTAGAATTATATTACAAGGGATGACGCTTTCTTCAATGAAACCCAAAGAAAAGGTATTCGCTGCAGTCACTTTAAGCAAATATTTCAAATAATAAGAAGAGGACTTCCTTTTAGTATCCTTAAGAAAATATTTCAAATAATAATAATGAAGTTATGTTTAAGCGTACATACACCCTGCTGAGCATAAAAGTATGATTTATGCGCTGCGAAAAAAGTAAATTTGTCAAAATTAGCACGCTTAGAAAAAATTGCTCAAGCGCCAAAGCAATGAAGCAAATATTTGACAACATAGTTTGCAGCAATATGTAAGCGCCCTTTAGGTGTGCTATAAAAAAGCGACAACCCCGGTTATCAACAAGCGTGCTTACTACCCCACGCAACGTAGGTTCCAACTCACCCTCATTTCGTGGGGTTGTAAGAAATAATTYCAAACTCTCGTTATAAAGTAAATTTCTTCTTTGCCTTCACTTAATAGTCTCATTTTGATTTATGTACATCGCCTGGTGTGCTTGTTAAGTATGCGCAGTAAACGCAAAGTGTGCATGATATGCGTGAAASTTAACAGCGGCGCCACGGTACACTCAATTTCTGCTTGAAGTTGAAGTTGGCTAATGTCATCTTGATAATTCACTATATGCGTTACATCAATGACTGGCTTTTGTAATCTAGAAGTGTTGAAATATTCGCGTTATTGATTTATTTGCTTGTGATAAAAATGTATGTAGCGCCAAAAAGTAGGCAGTGAAATTATAACCAGTTGAAAAAATGTGGCATATTAAGTGATAATGGTGATTTAGCTAATATGTAATTATGGTAAGCAATGATATATATTAGGTTTTTTTTAAACTAAGTTGCCTAAATATATGAAACAATATTTTACTAGCTGGGTTACCTGAATCACTGGTGTTTGGAATCAAAAGAAAAGTAAGTGTATATTTGCGTTATTGCTTTGTTGACATGTAMTACATATGTGTATGGCGCCAAAAAGTATGCAGGAAAGTTTTAAAATGTTGTCAAAAAATCATATTTCAAAGTGATAACGATATGATTGAAAGTTGTAGTTCTTGTAACTAAATTATTATTAAAAAAATCGATAAAATCAGAAAAGTATGCCACGAGTTTTATRTGTTCATATGTAACATGATGTTATCATATTCCTACAGAACTCTGAATGTGATAACTTAAATTAAAAATAGAAAAACATTTGAAAATTTGCAATAAATTTAATTCTATTGATGAGTGCAATACTACAACAAACTTATGCATTCTGTTATTACTTTTGGTGAATTTCGTGAAAAAAAATGGAGTACAATACAAAAAATTGTCTACTAACGCCTGTGACTTCCCCAAATATTTTTACAAATGCCTAAATGTAAAATGCATATATTTACGGCTGCAAGTATGCACCTTATGCTATAATAAAATTTCTATACCACATTGTATATACACGTAATATACATCAGTACTAAGYTTAATTCGTAGAAACGATACTCAAAATTTCAAAAATTAAATTTTGCTTCAACCTAAAAATATGCAGAACAACGCAAATATAAATAAGGTTGTATAGCATACAATAAGGGAGAAATAAATTTATATTAATTTTCTCAATTAGCAGCAATTTTGCTCCAACCCTAACTAAAATATGAATATAATTTTATAGTATACAAGCATGCTGAAAATCTAAATTTATATTAATTTAGGCTATTATCGGTAAAATTTGTCTGATTTGCTGTGACACTCGTGTCCCTAATCAATGCAAATAAATGTCCTTTTAACACACTAATCTATGCAAGTTTTCATTTGCAACCATTATTTATCAACCCACTATAAACACCAGAATTTACGAATTTTAAGCCAAAAAAAGATAAAATATTTTCAACAGCGCCAGAGCAAAAGCAACAACAAATATTACAAAATTTCTACTTTTCTTGCAGGCAAATATTCAAAGTRGTCCGAAGGATATGTCCTTACTGCTTATACCCTTGCGGACCTTTCCGCTAGTCACACATATGTGGCTATGGGCGAAGACCATAACTCCAGACATTTGGCCTCTTGCAGAGTATTTGTGTAAATTTTCTGCAGATTATGCATTTTCAGAACCCGCACATGCTAACACGCTTATGGGCACWAGTCTACATACAAATATRCAGTACATATATATATGTATGTRTGTACCATATATTTTCRGTTATATTTTTCGATGATTTTCACCATTTATTTGACCACACCAAAGCAAGTAATTCCGATATTAGTGCCCTGCTGTGACCATTTGTCTATTTGCCAAGTCCCAAACACATGTATGTGCGCATATATTTTTCGAGAGTATGTGTGTGTGCCAATATGTTGCGTCAAACTTTCGCAGTTCCGTTGCTTCATCCTGCCGAGCGCTCGCATTTGTATGTATTTGTGCGCAAATAAAGTGATTAGCAAGTTTATTAGAGCATGAATGTATGCGTGCGAGTAACCATATGCAGCCATATACATATTTATATATGCATGTTGGTGTGTGGGTGTGCGTGAGTCATCAGACAGTCGGTAAAACTTCATGAGTAAGCAGTTTGCATTTAATGGTCTTGTCGTTTCTCGTTAAAATGTGAAAAGTTTTTCACCAATACTACAATATCTATGAAACACTATTCTCTTACACACACATATATATAAATATGTATATGAAAATTGTGTGTGTTTATTTTAGTTTTTTATTATTACGATTATTTTTSGCCCAGCCGTTCAGCTGAAGTAATTGAATAATAAATGCCTGTATGAATATTTGTACAAGTTTCATATCAGTTTTGTGTAATTTATTACATAACTCGCATGGGGTTGAGTTTGAAGGTTAGCTTACAAGGACATTAGGCGATTAGGCATTTTACGAGTCATTTGTTACAATGCATTTGTGGTATGCGGCACTTAAGTGTATTAATTTTGCAAACAATTTGAAGTTGTAGACTTTAGCATAGTTTCCTATTGAACTGTTGCATACATTTAGGCGGATATGCTTGAAAAATACTTTGTGGAATTTTAGATTTGTCGAAAATATGAATTCAGTGCATGAATTTCTAAAACAACTGGAAGTTGTAGACTTTAGCATAGTTTCCCATTGAACTGTTGCATACTTTTAGGCGGATATGCTTGAAAAATACTTTGTGAAATATAAATTCAGTGCATGAATTTCGAAAACAACTGGATGTTATAGACTTTGGCGTAGTTTCTCATTGAACTGTTGCATACTTTCAGGCAAATATGCTTGGAATATTGTTATATTAAGCTTTACATTAGCTAAAAAGGTAATAGAGGCCAACAAGTCGGAATCAGTGTATAATATAAATTTTAATATAAATATAATGCCTTTCACTGTGCCTTTTAACACATTGTACATACATACATATATCTCGTATACCTGCAATAGTAATTCACTGCCAACAATCAACACATTTTRCACAAAACCTTTAAATTAATTGCTCTCATGATATTTTCTAAACCAACTACTGTCAGCAGCTAACCGTTGTTACWATTTATTAACCTAATGCCCGAAAGTATGCCGTATTTGCGGTGATATTTGCGAAATATAACGAATATTATGTTTGTGCTGTCCAGCGCAAACAACACGCAGTTCCCCGAGGGTATATTTTTATTAAGAAATATTACGTACACTCGCTTAGTCTATGCCGTTGCCTAAAAGTATGCAATAAAAATTTTGTAATTGCTAGCAATAAAAAGGGATGTCGCCTTCCTGCCGGCAGCACTGAATTCGTATGAAAATATAAATGTTTAAGCGCTGGAAGGAAGGAGAAGGTCAATTAATGGCAAAAATATATTGAAAATGTTTTAGTTACATACTTTCAGGCTATTTGGAGAAAGAATACTTAATACAAAATATATTAAAAATAATACTATATATAGATAATGTCTTAGTATTTTTTGTAAACAACAAATTTGCTTTTAAAAWATAATCATAATTTTTTTTTCATAAAATTCCCACAATAAACTTTAGTAAAGTAAATATTCTTACGAAGTCAATGAGGAAAAAATGCCTACATATCCYAAAGCTTAAAAATACAGAGACACAATAAATTCAGTAATGTATAAAGAAGACTTCAGAAAAGGTTCCCAAACATAAGTAAATGCGCCTGAAGCTAGACTACCATTTACATTTTTTGACAAATAATTCCAATGGACTGACCAACAAACCAGCGCAATATGAGAATGCAGCAGCACAATAATAAAAGCAAAACTTCTAAATATTAACAGAAATCGTAAATATTTTTGTTCAGAAAGTTTTGTCGAAAGCGTTACTGCTGGCAAGTGTTAATCAAAACAGGCACAATTTGTACATATTTATTTGTCTGCATATGTTTTCCAAACAAATTTTCGCACATGCACCGGAAAACCAACAACACACTAATGGTGTTACGACAATTGGGCGGCGGACAGCCGARTTGCTGATAAGACGCCTCTGGTAGGGTCAGGAAAAATTAGAAATTTAAATAGGAAAATGTTTGCTAAGATAAGTACGCATTGGGAGGGCGTGTATTTAGTAACAGGAAGGCAACGAAATATTTTCCAAACGCTGGGAGACATATGTGTATGAGCTAAAAAATTGTGCTTGAATCAAATTTGACCCGAGGCGTTTATAATATATCCATATATGCATGTCCGCAGCACTTACCAATTGCTTTRCCGGCTGGAGAAGTTTCATTTTAAAGATAGCAAATAGGTGATTACAGTTTTCCTAAGTATGTAGAGTAGTATGCTCACAACGCCGCAGCCAATGTACATACATATATGTACATGCAGACTAGACAACAAATACCCCTAACACAGCCAATATCCACTTCATGTGTATACAAATAGCTGGCGGCATGCAACAACCGAAAAGTTGCATTTAACTTTTACACAACCCCTATCCTAATGGCACAAACAGACGCATATCTATAAATTTTAAATGCATATATCTACTCCAYGATTCTGAAAGAAGTGAAGCGGCATACCGTACGTATATGTGTATGTATGCAAATGCTGTGTCTTCATATCAAGCATGAGTTTTTTATAACCAGCCAGCGGCGGCACTACCAGACTTTTACATGATTGCCCTAATAATTGGCAAACTGATACTTTTAAGTTTATTGCGTTTCATTGCATACACTTCGGGGCCATAAGTACTTTTGGTAGTTTGTGGTAATTGAGCTTGAGTTGATCTACTTGTCGTATGAAGGGAGTGTAAGAAAAAGTGGTTATAGTAGTATATGTACATAATTGAGGCAAAAAGATAGATCGAGTAAACGCCTTAAAGTATGCAAATAATGTTTTAATATTATTTCTTTCTTGGACAATTTCTTGCCATGAGTATACATATATAAATACATATTTTAGTTTCCATTAAAAATTTGCCCAAAAGTAGGCAGAATAATTTTTATTATTATTATTTTTTTTTCCTTTTTTTTTTGTAAATTTCGAGTCTATATAAATATTTAAATTTTCACAAAAAAATATTTTTTGGTAATGTGAATTAATTTCAGATCAATAAATATACATTTACATACATATATGTATACTAGGGTGRAAAAAACACTTTCATATGCATCTCACAGAAAGTATCTTCAAGTATGAGCTCGTAATTTGAACGGGTGGATTCTCCACCTTGAAGTTTTACATTTTTTTCTTTTCATCACGTAGAATCAGAAAGAAAAATTTTACTTCCAACTCCGTTTTTTCGTGAACTTAACCGTTTAAAAGATCTTACCGGTTAAATATTGATTATTTTATAAAGATTTTTTTTTTATAAATTTGTGACAATAAAAAAAATTTTAAATATTTTTAAATTATTATGCGTCTATCCATATCCTATCTAAAATCGCAAAAMCTAAATCAAAACAATTGGATATGGAAAAACTTTAATCCACAACAATARGAGGAGTTTAAAATAAAGAGCAGCGGCTTATAGTGAACAACAAATAATCTGTTTATGTAGTACAACAAAGAACATAGCGAATGAAAAATCACGCACATCACATACACATCGTGTCTAACATAACAGCCGACAAACCCACCAATTACTGCAACAAAGCAAATAATAACAAACAAAACTCCATAAGAATAACAACAAACAGACTTGGAAAAATAAGCAAACGRAAGCACTCAACAGCAAATACGACAGTAATAGGAAAAATACCAAGCGGACAGACAGGCAGGCCGCCATGTAAGAGGCTGGCAGACGACAGCAGAACAGAAATTTAAATCTTTTAAGCCAAAATGAGCTGCCGGACTGTGTTGCCATAGCGCGCGAGCGGAGATAAGAAACAAAAATGCACACACACGTAACGTTGCGTAAACGTGTATGCGCTGTATATGCTACGCCTGTGGATATGCTATACCGTTTTGCTTTTGCTGTTTGTGGCGGCTCTTAGACAAAATAGCAGCGGCGTTTTACTTAATCGACATGGGRTTTAGGCAAAAGACACACAAAACATAACAAAAAACAAGGACTAACAACAAAACCCCAGCGCCACGCAACAGTATTGTACTTGCTGCAACTCCTGTTGCGCTACGCTTATGCCTGACGCTTGCTGTTTTGTTGGTTTAATTCATTTCTGGATTTACTTTGAAATGTTTACTTAGTTGCGCGGTGTTGGTGCGTGTGCGCTTGTTAGTTTTAATGCCGCTCTGTGCGGAGGTTAGAGAGCAGCGCGCGATAGCAGTAAGCTTAAGTGAGTGAGTGTGGATAGAGAAGGATATGGCAGCAATTAGATAGCAAGYGCTAGACACGCATACAAAACCATTTATAAATGTAGCACATCCTCACACAAACACGCACACACWCACATACASTGGCGCGTTCATTTATTCAATTTAAATTGAGAATTATTGCCAAAGAAGCCCCGCTGACTAACAACGYTAAGCGCTGACCGCGCGACGGCACAGCGGCGTTGTAGAGAATGAGCTGGGGAAAAGCGTGAGACGCAGAGGCGCTGATAAGAATAAATAGCTGAAGCACTCAACGGCGCAACCACACACGTAGCAGCTACAACCCACTTGCTTCCTCATAGCGACTACTCTATCGGCAGCCGAATTAAGCTAAGCTTTGCGCGTGACGCCGCGCCATCGAAATAAATGCCTTGTACGTGCTCAAATACAATGTCGAAATATAGGTACAAATAGCCATTCATACATATATGTGAAGCGCCGTGTACGCCGCGGACGAGTGGGAGGTTGGTTGCAAAATAAAACACATACCGCTTGCAGCGCGCAAATAAGGCTAYAGGAAAACGTTTGTGACAACRCGCATGCACAGCAATTTTCGCACACACACACCGCTTGCCTATCTATTTATTTGTTTTAATGTTTTTTTCCTGTTTTTGCTGCACTTTTTCAGTTTTAGTAGTTGCCGCTTGTGCGTGCCTGCGTCATCGCTAGGATTAACCACTGATTGAAATTGTAAATGAAAATTTATAACAATTTTTTTCCGTGCTGCATGCCGCTAACGTCGCGCCTAACGCTATTTTTCTACTTGCTTTTTTGCACGCGCATGTGCCAGCTGTAGTCGCCGCAAGCGGTCTGTTGGCGTTGACGCGCGCGCTTGTCCGCGCCTTAAAATTTAATTGAGTTAGTGACATTTTATTTWAGCGCAATTAAATTAAGCAGCTGGATTAGCGTTTGATTTTAATTTAGTTCGCATTTTTGTGACATTTAGCGCGCGCTGGTAATTTGTTGTTGTCAYAGTGGTATTTGCGTTTGGTTGTTTTTGAATTTTTTTCTCATTTCRTTGGCATCTGTCTCATTACCAGCGCTGCCAACAGCTGGATTAACGCATTGAATTTACTTAGTGTTGCGCCTAAATGCTTGCCATAAATTGCGCACTGCAGTGCATTAATGCGTGCTGTTATTAACAATTGGGGATTTGCTGGCGTAATTTATTTGAAATATTTTTACATATTATATTTGCTCTCTCATTACCTAAAAGTATGACTACAAGTAATTTAAATTTATTTCTGTTAGCTCCGAAAAGTATGCAATGCGTTGCAATTTGAAATTTAGTTAGTTATAAAGCAAAAGGTTGATACATGTGTTCTATGGATAGACAACATGGATATTTTTACTGAAATGAGAATATTTAAAATATTTAAGAAAAATATTGCATACTTTTGAGGTGGACAAAGTAGCTGTAGACATGCTAATGGATATTTTTACTGAAATGAGAATATTTAAAATATTTAAGAAAAATATTGCATACTTTTGAGGTGCACAAAGTAGCTGTCAGAAAAACCATTAGAAAAAGTACAAAGCTTACGCTTGACATTTTTCAAAAGAAAAGAACGGATCCTCAAAGTATGAAAGTATATCAAACGGGCCCCTAAAGGTATGCAGTGTTTTTTATTATTATCAAAAATTTTCTCACACCTCAAATAAGTGGTGCTTTGCCCTCCGCTTAATTAAATTCCTCATAAAATACTGCGAATTAATTTTAATGCGTAATAAAAAATAATGATAACTACACAATATATTAGGTTGTCTAAAAAGTCTTGCGGTATTTTCGCTAGTTGGTGCTGAGAGCGCGTAGTTCTAGTTGTAGTAGTAGTTGTAGTTTTATTCGTCGCATCGGGTCATGCTATACTTTTTTGGAAAGCTCATTTCAYGCGCTAACACGTT
This sequence comes from Bactrocera latifrons, assembly GCF_001853355.1. Classification (NCBI taxonomy): domain Eukaryota; kingdom Metazoa; phylum Arthropoda; class Insecta; order Diptera; family Tephritidae; genus Bactrocera; species Bactrocera latifrons. Next base: position 1,598,499 of record NW_017537012.1, read on the forward strand.
TGATTGATTGTCATTTCTTTTAAGTCCTTCGTGAGTTATAGYGTCGCAAACATGGAGCAAAATAAAGAGAAAATACGGCATATTTTACAGTAGTACTACGATAAAGGCAAAAATGCATCTCAAGCCGCCAATAAAATTTGTGCAGTTTATGGACCCTAGACAGTTTCCATTTCCACTGCACAACAATGGTTTCAACGTTTTCGTTCTGGTGTAGGGGTGGTCGAAGCTGTGCCACGCTCCGGAAGGCCTGTCRTCGAAAATTGCGATAAAATCACTGAATTGATCGAAAGAGACCGGCATAGAGCAGCCGCAGCATCGGTCAAGAGCCGGGCATGAGTCATCAAAAAAAAAACTTTATGAACAATTGAAAAATCAATTAAAAAAAAATACCGCAAAAATACCGCAAGACTTTTTTGACAACCTAATATAATGCACTCAACTGCAACAATGTTTTTTGTTTACATTATTGGCTGAAAATAACGGGAAATTTTAATTTTGTTTACCACGAGTCAGACTAAATTCTTAACATAAATTTTCCGCCAAAAATTATGCAATTTTTTTAATTTCTATAAACTTCATACTTTTGTAATTCTACAAACCCACATTCTATTATAACCTAAAAACCCATCAACAAAACTAATGACGCAGGCACTGAAAAATATGCAATAAATTTGAAAATAGAAAACCGCTCATTTGTGCGCGATGTTTCGCTATTTCGCTAAAATTATTTTAATATTAACTGTAATTGCGAAAGTTTTCTACAAACACTGCCACTAACTTTATACTAAATATGTTACGTATATGTACATGTGGCCACGTCACCTCCCTAAAGGCATGCAACACAATTTGAGCACCAGCATATGCTTGCTCTTCTTAACTGAGATACTTTATCATACTTGTGCATAGCTTATGAGCAAAATTCTTAAGTAAACTTTGCGCCAATCACTAATTAATTACGCCCTAGCACAGCATATTCGCTTGCTCACCAAAAAAATATATACAAAAATATATATGTACATGTATAGYCAGCTAATCCCTAGCTCAGCCAAATTTGCCAAATTACTTTATTAAAAAATCCATAACGCGCGCACGCGTTGCACAAGCAGTTAGAGTTACTGCAAATATTTGCATTTTGCCGAAGCTTGTAATCCTTGTAATTTGCCATGCCACCTAAGTGTATGCAACGCGCATGTACTTGTATATTTTAATTAAAAATTTTTCATACAACAATGTTTATACAGAGTGCGCCTGCACAGTTGCCGCCCTACAATTGTCTTGTTTATTAAATTTGTCCGCTCTACAATCTCTACATTGTACTATCCAACACAAAGTTTGACGTTTTAATATGGACATTTTCTATTTACTTTTTAAAATTTTTACAAATTGGGAGCTTTTTCTTTGCTTCACTTTTTATTTCTGCTGCCACTCCGCTGACCCAAGTAAATATTAATAACAATGCAATGCACGCTATGGCGCCCAAAAGCACACTACAGTCCTGCTTGTGGCAAGCAGCAACCATGCCACTACACTTCATTTGGACCTTTTCCAAAGCATGTCCTACGGCATATTTACAGTAATTCCTCTAATGTATAATTACCGAGCGTGGAGTTGTAGCATACTTTTAGGAGGTTACACAAAATTTTATAAATATACTTGCACGCTCATTTGTCTGTATATATGTTGGCGTTTGTTTGCTTAGGAAAATCTTTCACAACTGTTAAAACTTACACAAAATCAGAGATTTTCATTATACCGCCTTTCCGGTGTACACACTTGGCGTACAGGGAATCGAGTAGTATGTACACATATTGCTATGTGCGTGGTATTAACTTTGCACAGTGCCCTTCGTTTATTCGGTTCATTGTTTGAACATTTCACATTTTGCCAGCGGCTGCAAATGTAAAAGATTATTACAATATTAAGTAATTATAAATATTTGCACAATTATTATTGCATACATTTAGGCGAGCGCAATGTATGTGCTGAGGAATGATTTTGAGTCTTGTTGCCAGCCGATGTGGTGAATTAGACAACTTTGTAATCTATTTATATCTATATTTCTTCGTATATGTAATATTAGATTGTGTGAAATTTTTCCATAGTGGTAGTAAAAGCAATATTTGTTTTAACTGCTAAATTAAAAATCAAATTTATGCAGTAGGTTAGAATATATATATGTCTAAATTTTATTAGAACTTGAAATGAGATATATTTGTTGTAAGACGATATAGTCGCAATATTGCTTAAAAAGATGATAATGTCTGACATTGCATACTTCTATATATTTGATGCGTTAAACTTCGGGAAGTAAAATATTAATTTTTCATAGAGACATCAGACTAAAGTTGTGAGTATGAAATATAATTACATGTTCAAAATATTAAATTTTTTTTTTTTTTTGTTTGGATTATCAAAGATTTTATGGCATAGCTAGAACAAGTTTCGTTTATAAGAAATATATTATTTAATTTTCGTAATTTAGAAAAATTTTCTAAATAGACAGTATGTAAAAAAACACATACTTAAGGTATATCTTTAGGCGCAACAAGAAGATTTCAGTGAATCACTGCTGCTTTGAGAAATATGCGTGCTTAACTGACTATTGTCACACCATTGCCAAATAAGCGGCCTCTTAAAGTATACAATAGCAGTATTAGCTTAGCAAATATATATTAAGCTTGTAACTCGTCATGCACATACTTTATTACGCATAAATTCTAGCGCACACATATATATGAAGATCTCATGTGTGTGTGTAAAAGCACACACATAAATACTTCAAACTTTAAGCCTCGTAATATTTGCCTATTGGCATTAAATTGCCTCACCTTTCAGTATGCGTGTAGCGCACTTACTATTTCGTCCACAACATTTGTGGCGACACTTATTTACGAGCATTCATGTATGCCTATTGGCAAGCACATACATACACAAAAGCTTACAGAGGCACACATTCAATGAAACATAAATAAATTAATGCAACTATGCGCCCATATATCCTTTTTGTATATATACATATATTTTATATATTTGTCTCTCCTTTTGTCTGTGGCGTATAAGTAAGTGTCCACCTCTACTTGTGTCATGGCTTTTTGCTGGCCTTTTACACCATTACTTAACATTTACATAAATTTTACTTACTCCGCACACATACACCTTTACACCTATACACACGCTCTAGCCTTTGCTTCCCCTGCCAGCTGCCCACAATTTTACTCATGCCATATTGTAATATTGCTCTGCTACTTTGTATGCCATTTGTATGTAAGCTTTCATACATTTTGCACTTTCATTTATTACAAATAACGGAAAGTGAACTAGTATGTGAGACTATAGATAGCTATATGTACTACGTTTGTGTGCGTTTTTTCACTAAGCCTATGTGAGATCTCTTAAAACACCATCCATAAAGTATGCAATTAAATTTTCACTTAAATGATTATCACATAAATCCCCAGTAACACGTAGGCAAAAAAGCAAAAATACCCTACAACCCTCCTTCAGCTGCTGTAACATAGTCACAACAAAAAGGCGATATATTCATGCCGTTATGCAGCTATGTGTATGTGTGCATGTGCTTGACATACGGCACACAAAGGTGTTTGCATTTAAATTAAAAGAGCCATTTTTCTTATGGACGCACACACACAACGCCGCCTGTATTCCTACTTGTTAACTCGCTTTCCTTTCATTTCCATAAACTCACACGGAGTTGCTCACACAGCGCGCTTATACAATGCTAGTATGCCGGCTATCGTCTTGCCTTGGTCATCCTTAGCATTCCCCATTGTACAGCGCATACCTTGGCGTAAAAACGAAATCCTTTTTCAGGATATTTCTTCCTCAACGTTATTTGTTGCTTTGCGCCTAAAAGCTAGCTGTATATGCTGGCTGGCGAGTGCTACGTATAAACTCCATTTCGCCCACAACATAGCTAAAGATATGTATAGAAACTCCATTTCGGTTACTGTATATATTATGTATATGTATAGAAACTCCATTTCGGTTACTATATATATTAATATATTTGTATACATATAGGCGCTTGCCCCAAGTAGCGCCCAGCACACTAAAAGCTATGTATTTGCTTATGTCAATTGCCATTGCATCCATTTCCATTAAGACACAACTTGCCAGATATGCCAACGGTTGCCTATTACGRTTTGGTGCTAGCAAGAGTAAATATGGTGACCACAAAGCAATGTTAACATAGGCAGTAGCAAATAGGCTGAGTGTCCTGACAATTCCAAATTGGAACCAAATTGTTTTCATAACAATATATTTTTGTATATCAATTTTTATATCATAGTATCAATTTTTTATTTTCATACAATATTGCTTACTTGTTAAAAATATACCAAAAAATTTATATTCTTTAATTTGTAATCTATATCAGTGTTAATTAAGGCGTTATATCCAAATGGGTCGCCGAAAATTCTCCGCTAAACTCTGGCCGAGGGTGCCGCCTGGTAATAGCTACCATAGTATAACGACATTGGCGAGCCAAGCCAAGCTCTGACTTCATATAGCTCAGTTTTGAAATGGGCATACAGCCTCCGTAATACGATAGCCTTACTTGAGTAACGGTAGCTATATGCAATCGTACCTATCTTCACCCAATCTCTTGGTACCAAAACATGAAGCATTGTAATAAAGAATCAACAGAATCCGGATCATATGAAAAATAACAGAAAGGAACCGTTGTTCMCAGAAGGGAGTAACGTTCGCAACGAGCTCGAAAGTAGCCGACACAAAAATAGTTCAATTGCCAGCTTCAAAGAAAAGAGTGAAAAGAGATGCGAAAAGTGGAGCTGTGAGYAGTGCAGCTGAATGAGATAGTATATTTTTTTTTTTAATTTAAGACCCAGTGAAAGCTAGTTACGTGCGGAACTGTCGTGCTGCCTACCTTTGCAGAAAGGTACAACTGCACGAAAGCGATCTATCCATTTTAARCTTGAACCACAAGCGATGGCAGCCAAAAGACAGAGATCAGCAGAGGAGGCTTGACCTTCAATCAAAAGGCCGAAGATAAAGTGTGTGATAGCCGCTCAATCATTTGCTTTTGAGGCCCGGAACTGTATTATCATTGGTGCACTGGACGAGGAAGATCCCCTAGGAAAAATTTTAAATGAAAGTGGATGCAAGTTGCCTGTCAACTGTGACTCTGAAGGTGCTACTCAGCAAATCGAGTCAGCCACCGTCATTCGCGAATGGCAACTGGTACCAAAATGAAATCAAACCTATTGCTGGCCACGATGTGAGATCGGACGAAATTTATAAAAACGCTATAGCCAAAGTACAGGTAGTGATGGTTACCACGCAGGCGGTGGATAGAGCAACATTCCATCCAGGCCAAGCGCAGTGGTCTAGATGCCTACGAGCCAGATCAGATAATGCAACTCATTAGAGCCTGTAARCTGAATCTGCCTACGGAGAGGTAGCACAAATAATTTAAAAACCTAATAGCGACGGATAACATAACGTATTCATAAGAAATACGCACATATACGCCTATAAGTATGCTACTACATGGCAGTAAGTTCCAGCGCTACAATCCGGCAAGTCTGAACACCTMCTCAATCGATATACCGATATATATAGACCAAGCAGTCTTAACGCCYAAGGCGCCCTCATACACATTTAGCACATATCTTRCAAGAACAACAAAAACTATTGCCTCACATGCAACGAYAAGGAAACACTTTCGACAAAGACATAACTTGCCGCCGCCTGTCAAAAGCGTACCAATGATTAAGCTTAGGTATTTAGCGAGCATACCTCGCATGCACTTACACACTGCTGGCAACGCACAACTCAATGCCCGCACACAGCCTAAAGGTGGCAGCACTTAAAGGACACTCTATTACATTACAAACATACCGCAACGTAAGTGTCCTTTTGCTCAGCCATAGCCACAACCAAGTCCATTTGGTTGGCGGCCGAGAGAATTTCATTATAATAAATTCCAGCAGCTGTTTCAATTGAGGCTGCGGGCTCACATACTGCCACGACGTGCTGTTGCAAGCACAATTAGTTGAACGCGCAGCGTTGGGGCGACAGGCCAGCAAGCGAGTATACGCTTTAATGCCTCGTACGTGCCTTGGCATATTAGCAAACTTAATAATTTTTAATTGATACATTAAGTGCAGAGCAAATAGACTCGCAATTCAGTGAACAACGCTAGCAGTTATGATTGGGTGGTGCACACGCCTACAGACGTCACTTGCTTGCCTGGCATTTACATAGTTATTTGCAGGCATATCTGCAGGCGCACCCATGGAAGCAAATCAATATATATATATATTTTTTTTTTGTTGTGTTTGCTGAATGTTTGTTCATAATCCACATTTGCCATATTTCTCGCAAATTTCCTTGCGCTCGTTTTATTGGGGGCAATCAAAACACTTTCCATTTCAACAAGCGATGCTTGTATGATGCCACGCTGTTGCATACTTTCAGGCATTAGTAATTTCTCATTGCTATTTTTCTACTATTTTTCTTACTTTTTGTCTCTCCCACTCATTCTCGCACTTACTTTTCTSTTTGTATTGGCTGCTGAATTTATGCGCGTCAACGTGCGAACGTGCATCGAAGGCTTTTAAAAAGGATTYGCACTTCAATTATGCGCGAACACTTTTTATTTATTTTAAACATTGTTTGTATAAGTGAAAATACAGCAAACAAATACTCACAGTTGAGCACCAGAATATAAGCGCCCACTCAAGCTAAACATTTTGCCAGCGAGAAGAGATTTGGCAGATGTGAAATGGCCTTGAAGCTGAAAAGCTTGTGTCACGCCTAAAACTAGGCTTTGAGAAATTCAATTACAACGAAATTTAAATAACAAAATTWCTGAAATTTACTGAGGTGAAATGTTCACAAATTAAATAGCGGGGATAGCGAAGGTAAAACTAGAATCGGTATTGGACCGTTATATCATATAACTGTTCTACAAACTTAACGATCGGAATCAAGTATTTSTATGGGAAATCTTTTTATTTGGCRAGATATTATAACGAAATTTGGGAWGGATTATTTCCTTAACCATGACTAAACATTGTTCAGATCGGAATCAAGGTCCTTTRAGGGAATATTCAGTATATGGCGAGGATATCCCTCTTCTAAGCAACTAATATTACAGRTTTTTATCGTTATTATTTTTATTTTTTGTTTTTAATTTTTTTTGTATAACTCATTTACCACAACACTCCTMCTACTTAACGCTRGCATCGTCTCTTTTGTGCAATTCGACRTTTTGTTGTTATGCACTCAAGCACACTGCCAGCGTAACCGCTTTGGCAAACAAGCAAAAAGCGCAACAGTTCAGCGTAGTAATAATGAGCGCATAGCGCCTGTTGGTATGCAACAATTCATTTTTTATTCCTTTTTCAGCCTAGCTGCGACCACGCGCACGTTGGCTGGCCAATGCAAACAAACTTCGACTGTAGCTTAGTTACACTGTTGCCATTTSTTTGCGGCCACTTGTTCGCTTGTTGCGCACCGCTGAATGTCCTTTTGATTTTGCGCCGCCAACAGTAAAAAAATATAATAAAGCATGCAAAAAAGCATACGGTTGGCAACAACAATGCAATGTAAACACTTTTCACTTCAGTTTTGGCTTTCGAGCATTACATTTACGCCAACATTTATTTGTATTCACTCAGCGCCTGCAAGGACTGAAGTTTGAGGGAGAAAAATATTTTTTGCATACTTTTTGCCATTGGAAAGCGCAGAAAGATGAAACAACGCAGGARAGTTTACGTGGCCGTAGTCGTAGTAATAAAACAAAGCAGCAGCATTTCTATGGCATCATCATTTCATTTGTTTAGTCACGTTACCGGAATGTTTTAATTTGACGTTTTCCCCAGCCAACAAAAAGCGGGGTTCCAGCCATGCCAGTCGGCTGTTGTCTTTCTTTTAACTGCATATGTGCGACTTGTGTCTTTATTTGCTTTCTTACAAGCCTGTCATCAACATGTCCTGCTCAGGCATCACAACACATCATATCAAATGAGCAATAGCTTGTGCGCTCACGCCTGAAAGCATGCACACATTCATAAATTATGCTTTTTATTGTTTGTTATGATGATTAATTGAAGTCATAATATTTATTCTTATGCTTCATAGCRGATTTCGGTTTCATATAATATTTTCTTACACTCTGTGCATGCTTACATGTCCTGCTGTGTCGCTTTTATTACCGCTATTTAATTTCTCTACGCAAATTTAGATAAGCAATTGCTTTGTTAGAAAAAACAACGCATATTTCTTCCCACATATTTATGTATGTATGTATGAGTATGCGTGCTTTGCCTAATGTGAAAAAGCAAAACTTGTTGCTTACATTTTGGCGTATCAAATCCTTTTAACAAATTGAGACATAAGTAAACTAGACTGCAGTTTTGTGGTTACTTTGAGGTTGAGTTTTAATGAATAATGTTACAAATTATATGAATATACCCAAACAAATCTATGCTTTAATTCACTAAACTGTCTTAACTGAAAAAATTGCTCAGTTTTTAGCATCAAAAATATTTTTGAACGCAACAAAATAAGAAAAAAGTTTAATAATTAAAAAAATATTAAAGAAATACCCAAYTAAAGCTTTTCGAAGGGAGTTTATCCTGTTTACGCTTTACGAACTGTAAACTTTTTTTATAGACTTGAATTCACCTTATTCATGATTTATATTTAATGCTAGAACAAGGAAAGTTATTTCTGAATACATTTTACTGAAATTTGTATTTTTATTGAAAATTTGGTAGAAACCSCACACTACATGCTTCACACCTAATTCTAGAACAAAAAAATTAAGTGTTGAATATATTTTTATCACCACGCCTTAAAATAAGCAAGAAATTGAGTACTGATTGTCGTATGAAGTTTTGTTTTTTTTTTTGTTTGTATTTTTGGTAAGCTTTTGATACAAATCTTATACTCGTTATGAACAATAACTTTTTTTAACACYGAAAATTATGCAATGAAATTGTGTAATGATTTCCGGAATTTGAATTTTTATTAAAGCGAATTGTGAAATTAAGTTTATTTTAATCTGATACTATTAGTTTTCTGCCAACAACAAGAAAACTAACACATGAATATATTTTCTCACCCCGCCTAAAAGTATGCAAAAATCAAAAAAAACGAAAATATATCCCTTCATAAAAATAAYTAATATTTTTTCATTTCTMTTTTCAGGTAAGTTTCTCTTTCGAATCTTAATATCATCAACATGGGAAAATTACCGTGAGTACCATAAAATAAACAAAAACATTTTAATAACACATAATAACATCAAGTTTTRGCCACAAACGAGTTAATTAACCTAAAAGTATGCTTTAATAAYTCATACAACTCATTTGATGGCGCTCACACTTATAATCGTAAAGCGAAACCCCACAAAAAATAAGAAAAGTTAGTGTAGGTGCTAGAAATTTAATTACAACTAAGCAATCAAGTGTACAATTTTTCAATTATTTACAGTTACCGGCAACAAATGTCTGTGCAACACTTTTGTGTTGTGCTAATGTGTTATAGTGTCTTAATGCATACATATAGCAGTGTATAGTGCTTGCTGACCCCACATCAATTAAACGAAATCGGTATTTACTTTTCAAGCATGCTCATGCAACTCATTTGCCACACCTGCAACACCAGGTAACCCCACGTTTGCTTTATTTAGACTGATGCTTGCAGCAATTTAAGCTATATTGTTGCTGCCGTCACTCACACTCTCTCCTGCGTTTACTTGTAGTCTCTAACCTTGCTGCATTCTTTATTTGAATTCGCTGCCCATTTTCTTCAGGCGTTTGCTGCAATTACCGACTACTTGAACGACCGACAAAACAAAATAAATTTCCACTTTCTATAGTGTTAAATAAGAAGTACAGCACCTACAGCGTTCTATTTATATATGTATGTGTATGTATGTATATGTAATTAAATGTACAGCACTTAGGGCTGCACACAATCGATCGACTACCAATGGAACACACAGAGTTATATAAATGCGCAGAGTTGAAACCCGTTCACATATACATACATATATATGTATATATATATATAACTACAACTTCTAGCTCAATTTCGATTCGTTTGAGTTCAGTCCACTTATTCAGTTATTTCATCCGGCTTTGAAGTGCAGCGCTGGCAGGCGTAGGGCAAACATGCACAAGAATGTGTATGTGTGCATTTGTATGTATATKTRTGCTTGATATTTCCAGCAGCAGCGCCCACTTTCGATAATTAATTGCAGACATCAGTTGCAACGGACATATGAATTGTTGTTTGTGCCATATTGTTGTTACTATTACATTCGCCAGCAACGATTGCTGGGGAATATGCAGCGCCTTCAACTAGAGAGAGTGTGGGAGAGTAAAGCATGGTTATAGAGAGCGGGAGCGGCAGCGCAAATACACGCTTTTGTGGAAATTGTTGTATAGTGACAAAGGAAATTGTTGAAAAGTGGTAATGGGTAGCAAACAACCGTTCGTCTATGCCATCAATTTGTCTTGAAGCATAGTTTTAGAAGTGGAGTGCATACAAGTGCACCAACAAAAACAACAGCAGCCATTCCAATGCAAGTTATAAGAAAATTGAAATAAAAAAAAATCCAGCGAACAATTATTTCGTTGAACTGCTGCATATGAGTAAGAAAAGCAAGGCCGCTTGTAACGGTATTGGMGAGCAGGCAGTGCAAAGTGCAGAGCAAATAAGTAGAAAGTGGCAGCAAAATATAACAAGTGCGGTGCTCAGGGAAGAAGGTGCGGTTAAGCGTGGATAACGGGTGTTTTTCGTAAACAAGTAGACAAATAGACAAACAGACGGACAGGACAGACAGACTTGCTGGCAAATAGTGCAATGGTCTTAAGGAGRTAGTTTTGCTGAGTGATTTTATATATAGCTCTATATACCATATATGCATTAAAAGGAAGAAAATGCCACTCATTGATATAAAAAAAACTGTTCAAAAAGAAAAGCATCGAGATTGATTGATTTAAGGTCAAAAGATATATAATATTTTAAATTTTTGAACAAAAAAAAAGCAAAAAAATATTCACTTATTGACGGTATAAATAGTGTAAAATAAAACARTCAACATTTTTCATATTTCACYGGGTTATGCCTTCAAAAACTACGTATTGCAATTATAAACCAAAATATCTAATCTAGACTTCTAAAGTTTATCCATCCTAAAAGTATGCAAAGTACTTAATCCTTAATCCTAATTTTCACATATTTTGATAGGTTATGACTTTTAAATTAATATCTTCTAATGTTCACTCATCGTAAAAGTATGCAAAGTTTTACTCAATATACTGCCTCAYCCTAACTTTTTGCATATTTCAATAGGCTATGCCTCTAAAAATAATGTRCTGAAATTTCAAAACGATATCTCTAATATATTTTGAGTTACASACCGCTAAAATTTAGCCACTTAGCTCAAGCAGCTGCATCAGCTTATCATTAGACGCATTTTTCTCCAAACAAAATATTCTACATTTGCTTGTGTGTTTACTTAAAGCCAAATGAGCTGATCGCTATCTTGCTTTACTGCATTTTCTCTTAATAATTTTCTATACAAAGATCTAYCAGTTGTGACGTTGATGGAAAGTGGGCCAAAAATCAAAGAAAATTTTCGAAAAAATTCACATTTTTTAAACGCTGCCATTTTATAATTTTTTCATTGTTTTCGTCTATAGGACAACATTTTTAAGTTCATAACCTTTTTTAAGAGCCATTGAAGATCTTTTGTGATACGAAAAATATTTTAATTTTTTCTCTCAAAAATTTCAGTGTATAAAATATTATATATATGTGTACACAGAATTTTATTTAATTAAACAATTGATTCAATCATATTTTTTTAATTTCCAAAAATCACCTTTTTTAGGCTGTCATGTCTATGTGTCTATGTGTGCCGCTACATTTTGAATAAAAAGCGTTGAATAAAAATGTTCAAGCTGCTACTAAGATTTTTAGATAAAAATTCATATATTCTAGAATATTTATTTGGAGAAGTTGTCGTTGAACTGAAGGCGAACAGTGAATCAATTGCTTCATTTTAATTGGTATTATATGCCTGATATACCTATATACAGGTATCTAAAGAACTGCTTTGTTAAACTATTGCCTAGAAACAGCCAAGATCCATCATCAACGTTCATTCCATTTTAAGTGGTGCTATATCCCATATATACCTATATATCAAAATAGCTATTTTTCGAAACTATTTCTTAGCAGAAACCAAAAGCCACAGCAACGATTYTTATCATCGTTTATCCCCTACGAGTTCATTTGCAACCACCCTTTCCTATTCGAAGCTACACCAAGTTAATGGTGCCGAAGTGGCTATTGTATCCCAAACACAATCCTACATATTTGTTTCTATACACAATGTTTATATACAGAGCCAGCATCTCCCTTACCACCCATATGCACGCTGATGCTTGTCTCAATTGTTTGTCTGTCTGCAGCACCGAAAGTGCAATTGCAAATAGAACACAAGTGCCGGAGCGCCTAAAAGATAACTAAAGATCGTGCGCACTTAAACAGTTGCCATGCCGAGCAATTTGAACAGCAAAAGCTACCAAAATTGCAAGCAAAAATAACAACTCTAGCAACAACAACAAACAATAATAATAACAACAACAATAAGCAATAATAACAACAGCCAGCAATAATAGTCGCAATAGCAACAAAAACAATAATAGTACCAATAGCAACAACAACAGCGAAGTAAAAAAATACTAAAAGCGAAGACGATATTTAGTTAGTGGTGGCCATAGCCAGTAGTCAAGTGATGGCAAGGCTACTACCACTTGAATGGTGTGATTGCAACAACCGACAATTGCCCGTCGTTCGTGCACCAGGCAGCAGCTTACAGCCAACACTGCAACTGAAATCCCATTAGTGTAGTGACAAAGGAAAATACAAATAAACCGAAGACTGAAAACAGTGGCAGAGGCAGCAAATAATTAAAAAACAAAAAACAAACACGCCTGAAATGAAAATTGCGCACGAAATAGCAATTGGCAGTTGGACTGCCTCTATCACAACCCACTTCCTTCCGGCGGACTTGCGCCATCTCAACAGCCAACCTTATTGTCAGGCACTTCTTTCGCAACAAAACAAATTCGCACTCATTTCGTGTAATGTTTTTGTTGCTGTTGTTGTTGYTATTGTTCTGTATAAGCAAGCATTCGACAGCAGACAAACAAACTAAACAACAATTGYTCTTCAGCAATTTTGTGAAAATTGCAAGCCAACAAGCAAGCTGCTACTGCCAACACACACAACCACCGTAGATGTATAACATAGCGTACAGCGTAGAATACAAACGACTCACCCAGGCCAAGCAGCAGCGGTAATGGTAATGACAGCAGCACAAACAGTGCGAAGGAACATTGCGAGAACTAAAACTGAGAACAACATCGAAAAGATGTTCACGAAAATAAATAACAATTAATATTTTCGCTTGCAACTGAGCACCTCAATGTGCTTGCACACACATATATACATATATAAGTGTGAATGTATGTAAGTGTTTATGTAAATGCCAATTGACTGTTGTGTTGCGTCGTAAAATGTGCGAATGAATTGTTTTCATTTAAGCTGTTAAGTTAAAAGCTTTAACGTGTTGTGAATTAGTGAATTAATGCGTCGTGCAAATAATAAGGAAATTACTTACATTTTTCGCGCTTTGAAATTAAGTAAGCTTTTGGGCGCAATGCGGTATGCAGAAGTTTACAAAAAAAAAATTGTATCCCATATCTCGAAGCTGTTACATATATTTTAAGTGTTGTTTGCAGATAATACAAATAGTTCACGTTAAAGCGCCGTAAAGTAGCCAACGCAGCTAAGCATACAATAAACTATATTTTCTACTACAAAAATCYACATAACATTTAATGCGTGCTTTTATGCTAACACTTTTATTAATAAAATATATCTGACGCCTAAAAGTATGCTTTAAACATTAAAAAACGTAAAATTATTTGAAAGGCAATTGGAGTACTCACAACGTGTCGTAAGGCATCGTAATTTCATAAATTTGTCTACTAGTTTAAAAAAAATTATGTCTGATTGTACTAAAATACGTTTATGCAAATACAACTTCGAACACTACATATGTTTTCGGATCTTTATAACGTATAACTTTATGAGACTATGTGAAACCGCTAAATGCTTTTTTCAAAAAAAAATGTTATTATGTCTTACAATAATTTTATGTGCTATTTGTAGGTATTCCGCATAGTTCATGTTAATGCGCCTCAAAGTAGTCATTGAGTCTAAGTATTYAATCTACTACTAGAAAATGTTTCATAAAACTAAAAGTACGCTTTGATTATAATTATTCTACTGTATTCACATACATTTATATCAGTCAAGTATATCTGATGCCTAAAAGTATGTTTTCAAACCCCAATTGCATTACATCAATTGAGAAAAAAATTGTGTCAGGTAGCTCAAATTTTTCAATAGAATATATCCAACGCAAGAGCATGCTTTCAAAAATTAACGATGGCTATTTTTATACTCTAAAAAATGTTGTCAACTACTATATTAATCCGCAATTGAAATATTTTTATTTTTTTTTTTTCAAATCGTAATAACAGCCGTTTTCAAAAAGTAGAAAAAAACTTCAACGCTAAAGGTATGCTACACTTTTTCAAACCTCCGTAAAAACAACTCTAATCCTAAAAGTAAGCATTTTTTATATCTTAAAAAAATTGAACAGTCGATAAAAACTCCAAGCCTAAGCGTATGCTACATTTTTTCAAACCTCATTAAAAATAACTCTAAAAGTAAAAGTAAGCAATTTTCTATAAAAAAGGAAGAAGCCTTTTTTTATCACTAAAAAATTACTATATATTTTTTTAATTAGAAAAGACAGCCTATCTGAAATAGTAAAGAACGTTTTCAATYCAAAAAGTATACAACATTGGTTCTCACATTAGCCATTGAAATACATCTTAACAAATTTTAAACCAATCAAACAATTCAAAAATTCCTGGGAGCAAGCGCTAAAAAGTAGGCTATACTTTCTAAAACTATCTAATTCTCATATAGTTAAGCGCCTTTGTAATTATAGCATTACTTTTAACTAAAAGATTCTTCTTTTGTTAAGAAAGCGCAAAAATGTACTTGCTTTTTTTATAACTTTATTTGAATTATTTTGACTTTTTTTAGAAAAAGCCGAGGAAGTTATAAAATACTTCAATTAAGTTAATGTTCTCAACTTATCTTTTACAAAAAGCTAACCCTTTGCGTTGACTATCTGTATGCTTTGATCATTTGTAGTGTCATCTTCCACAACTACCGCCAACCAGTTTTTTTATATGCCTTTTATGTTACCAGAAATAACAGTTATCATATGTAAGTAAAAAAATTACTAAAATTTCCACCCACGGCATTCTTTTCTGYCAAACTTATCAATTAAGAACAGTTCTCCAACAAAACCAAAAAAAAAACTTTCCAACAGCACAAAAGTAATACTGCCRCCTGCGCGCCTAAAAGCACAGCAACCGATGTTATTACGTGACCTTTAACTCTGGTGAAGATATAAAGTTGCTTAAAGTAAAAGCATATTGATATCTGAGCATATTCGTCTGAGAAACCTTACCGAATTTCCAATTAAATTACAAACTAACAACTGAAAAGTAAACTAAAGAAAATTGTGTGTGCAAATTTAACAAAAAGCAGCAAAAACACAGCTGAAACGCTTTTTGCCAACACACAAGCACCATTCRAAAACAACTCACAGCATCAGCTGCTAAAATTTCGTTGCTCATATCCTGCGCGTTTAGAAAAGAAGCACASTAAAATAAAATAAAGGACGCGCAATAATGTTGAAGCAGCAACCTCCGGTCCGGCGCCAGGATAACGCTGCGCCATGGCAAGTGTGGCATCATAATCATTATCATCAGCTTGATTATAATCAACGCTCGGGTAGCAGCAKCAGCAGCTTCAGCTTACCTAAATGTGCGCACTGCCTTCGGAGCTCTTTCCCCTGAAGCCACACTCACAACCGCCCACCCAATTCGCTGCTTACATGCCACAACAAACTTAAAAGTGTTAATTAAAAATTGTTTCACAGTTTTGCTGCGAAAATGAAATTGAAATCCTAGCTCACCCCTTTCGCCGCCAGCGCACGTCATGAAGCGGCGACTTCCGCTACCAAAAAAGAAACACAGCGTAAGATAAAATAAAACAACAACTGCAATATGAAAGYACAAAAACATTCAATGCGTACAAGAACTAGTAGCTAAGCAAAGAAAACCCACATCCGTTTCCGGTTACTGCCAACCATAGCTGTAGTCATTCATTTCCTTTGCTTGCGCCGCAACCTTTTTTTCGCATTGTAACGTCTTTGCTTTTATTACCTAACGCTGGTTGTTGTTGCAATTGCATAGTCTGCCGGTTTTAATTCGTTTTGTTTTACTCTTCCTCCTTCGTGCCAACGCGCGCTGTGCGCCTTTCATTTTTAATACCAAGCTCCTCAAATGTATTTATCTTGGCATTTCTTATAAGCCTGCCTTTTAGTGCCCAGCGCTTGRTTACTTATACAACCCGGCTAACCCACGCGTACATATTTTCATTTCTGTCAAATACACACCAACACACAGCAGCAATAAAAGACGTGCGCCGCCGCTGCTGTTATCCTTGTTAGCCAATATGATATCCTTTTGCTGGCAAGCAAAAAGCGCAATTTGCTACAAACCCAGCGCGACTACTGTGGTGCATATGTGTATGTATTTATATGCCAATATATAAATGTATAATACATATTTACACACAACTACAAACATATATGTTGTAAGTATGCGAAATATTTTTTATCTCTTATTTTTTGTCAGCCAAGCAATGCTGTTTATTTGCTTGCCTGCCTGCGCTAATGAATACGCCACCGCCTTACGCATTGCGCTCAAAGACACGTCTCTGTTGAGTAGTTGTGCGGCAGTCAGGCATTTTTTTCGCCATGCCTTTGTCCTTAATGTCTGCGTTGTTTTGCTTTTATGTCTCTATACACTTTTAAAGACACATAAACTTAATTACTTAAATAAGTTTGTGTACATATTAATTATATAATTTCTGAATGTATTTGTTATTGTTGTCTTTATGCCTTCATTATTGGCAACAACAATAACTGCGCCGTACTCTAGTTGAATTGCTAAAGTTGTGTTGTCACAGACAGCAAATGTGTGGCATAAAGCAGGYAATTAGGCGGCAACATTCAAGAGTCACATTAGATGTGGAGCATCAAAAATTCATAGCTACGCAAAGATTTTGAACAAGCTTTCAATATTATAGAAGCAACTTAGGTTGTAGGTTTTGGAATGAAATTTATACTGAGTTGAGTCCTCAAATTCTTAAAAATAAATTTTAATTCAAGTTAAAAAAAAGCAATTTTGTAACACATTTTTTAAAAGAAACAAGTTTTAATAGAATAAGCAGAGTACTCGATCCATTAATATCACTTCGTTTGACCTTGGAACCACCTTTAGAATATTTTGGAACTTATCAACACTATTTTTTAATGTTTTACAACTTTTCTTTGGTATACTTATCTAAATTTCAATGAAATCGCATTTTAATTACCATACAACCCCTTTYAGTGTATTTGTACTTCTGGCAACCCTATTTTTTTAATTTTTTAGAATAGTTTGAAATATTTTTCTGTGGTATACTTATTTAAATTTTTCCAATGAAATTGCATTAGTCGCATTTTAATGACTTTGCAATCACTTTTAATACATTAATTTTAAAAATATTTAAACAAATTTTATATCGTTCAGAAGAAATTAGTTGCAGCATCATAGCCATAACATTCCTTCAAATGTTTCTAGACAAACAATTATGTGGCTTTTCAAAAAATAGATATAGGTAAAAAAATATTGAAGAAATGAGAAAACCTTTAGTCACAGCATACATTTGCATTATTTGCCAGCTATCAACCGGWAATCGATAGAGATGCCATAAGTATACTAATTTAAAAAAAGAATAAAAYATACTTTTTGAGTTATTTGTCATTTATACGGCTTTAACTGCTCTGTTCGCAGCAAACTACAGCTTTCAAAAAAGATCGATAGGGTTGCCATATTATAATTAAGAAAAAATATTCAGCAAACCACACTTTTCAAAATTTTAGCAATTTTGTAGCTTTAACAACTCTAGTCGAAACATGATACAGCTGTAAAAAATATGTAGGGTTGCCACATAAGAAATGAAAATATTTTCTCAAACCATACTTTCTTTATTCGGCAATTGCTTGCCTATAACAGCTTTCTTTGAAAAACACTTCAGTCAAAAAATAGAGTTGCCGAGAAATTTTTCAAAAAAAACCATTCTTTTGGCATTGCTCAGAAGTTATGTAGTTATATCAACGTTCTTTAAATATACTTCAGCTATTAAAAAAAAATCAAAAGATGTGGCAATTTTTTGGCCCACGGTTCTTTGTGATCTTCTGCCAAGTGTCTCCACATATTATTTGGAAAATTGGTTCCTTTAATAAATTTTTATTACTACACAAAATAAGATATGCTAATTATTTATGCCATAATTGCAATCTGTCTGAAATTTGTTGACTTTTTACTTAAAAAACTAAGTGCTGTCTGCATATGTTTCATAACAATCTACATGCATACAGTGTTTTCTTCACACACCGTCATTTCGCGAAGAAGTATGCCTTACCTTCCACTGAAGCTTAAGAACAATAATATTTCTATAAACACACAACTYGTTTCGCTTAGATAAACAGTTGCCTTTTTAAAATAATGCGCAAATTTTCTCAAGTAAAGCATAAACAAAGAAAAATAAAAACATATTTCTTAAGTCAACAAATTCACACACAGCAAGCAGACAACCGCTGAWGGCAAAAATGACTATTTACACGCCGCGTATGATATACTCGCATTTATGAAATAATATTTGTGTACGGACTGAAAACACAAGTAACTCTAACGAAAAAATTTTGCTACACAGCAGCCTCAAGAACTCCAATACTGCTGCTGCTCTCAAAAGCTCTTCAGAAAAGTGGCAAATGTTGCAGTAGACATCCTTATAACCGTCTTTGTGAATAGATCGTGCAACCTAACGCCTAACGTTGCCATTCCCTTATCCTTTTGTTGCKGCCCAGACTTTTCATCATAATTTTTCCGTTCCAAATATTTCATTATTGCACCTAGACTTCATTTATATACTTTTTTCTTGTCATTATTATTATTATTATTTTTTTTTTTTGCTGCAGTCGCAACCCTTTTCTTTATCTTTTTCATTACCTTCTTATATTATTTCTTATTATGTTTTGTGTGTTTTACTAAAATTTTATTTAGCAGCTTCCGCTTTTGTATTAAATTTTCTTTCAGCACTTGAAAGGGTTGCTTATTTGACGGGGCASCTTTATATCACAATTTTTATATAAAACTTGCTTTTGTATTCGGGCGTATGTAAGCACCTATATACAAATATTTGTAAGCCTTCTATCATACATRTATTCAGCTTCACTTGCTCTCTTGTAGTCACCATAAGGAACCTTTTTCCTTCATTATTTTTTCATYGCTATTTTGTCAATATTGAAAATTAAGTTTACTTGGGACACTATAGAAAATATTCAGTTTTTTTTTACGTTACTGTTTTAATATTGATGATTTTCATTTACCGTTTCAAATAGAAACAAAAATATTGTAATTTCGTAAATATTTGTTGTAATCTTACTACCAAGGAACCAACTTTTTGTGACTAAATCAATACCTATGAGAATTTATAAAGATCAAAATTTAAAATAACGTAACCTCACATTTCATAAGTTTACAAGCRAAGGAAAACGATGCATTTATGTAAATTGATGTAGTGATCGTAAGCAATAAAAAACTCTTTTTCGAACTTATTTATGCTAAGTTTTTTGCCATTTTAGGTGACGATATAATTTTTACTATWTATTGGAATAAACAAAGTTGTCATGAAACTCCATGTTACACAAAAACAAAAATATAACAAAAAATTAATGATCAACAAAGTAGCGGAAAATTTCATAAATAAAATATTTTAACATAAAAAATAATAATGGAAAAAATCCCAAACAAGTATTCAAGAAATACTGTAGCCTCTAGATAAAAACTTTTACTAAAAATTCTCACCCACAACCAAAAATCATTCAATTTGTCTACGACTCATACAAAAGTTCTTCATTCATTCCTTCTTGTTTTAAATCACAATTAAGTAACTGTACTAAAGCAATCAAGCTACACTTTAAACTTATATTTAAAAGCCGAATACCTCAATTACAGCAACGCTCATAACATATGAACCGAAAAAAGACTAGGAAAAAAAACAAAATATATGTAAAAATGAAAATAAACAAAAAAGTACATATGTGTGTGGATATGTCTACGCATATTTGAAAGCAACCAGCTTCGATGAACGGCTGCATTAATAAACACATTCCCACGCACATACACATGCAGAGCGACCAAGCACACCAAAGACAGTTTGACATGCTGGCGAGGAATTAAAATGTTTCCCTGGTAGCCCGTTGGAAAGGAGTCGCCATATGTAATCTAGTGCAGTGGCTGCCAAAAAAACTTTTGCTTGGTCAACCACAAAAATAATGTTGCTCAAATTTGAGAGCATAGCAGGGAAAGGAGTAACAAAAATAAAAAAAAAATTAAAGGCAGCGCAAGCAAAAAGTGGTGTAGAGTTGGAGAAAGCGAAAAGCTCGAAATAAAATTTARAATTTTAATTGAGAGATAGATAAAAATAATAGAAGGAGTTGCAAAACACACAGCTGGTTTACTTGGCAACGCAAGCAAGCAACGTTTTCGACGGAGCAGGCAATGCAGACAACACATATGAGCGCGCTTGGGAAAGCGGACACTTAAATACATATGTAAGAGGTCGCCAGATTTGTTGTTGTTGTTTTTTTAAGAGGGTTTTTCTTCTTTTTATTATTATTTTTTTCCCTTTTTTTATTTAATTTGTTTACTATTTTTTTCATATGAAATTAATATGTGGCTGTGCAGCAGTTCCAGTTACTCAGTTTCCATGACCTGCTCGACATCCATGGTGAATGTGTTGACAGTTTGAAAGTTGCAAAGTAGAAACTGTGGCAAGTAGAAATTCTGGCTGAAAAACTATTTTTTTGCAGTGCATAACTATAAATTAGTGCGTGAAGGTGAGTTGGACGTTTGAAGAAGAGAATCACATGCGAATATTAACTTTTAAGAGAAAATTATTAATATTTGAACTTAAAGTGGATACTAAAAGGCAACCAAATTAATAGTAAAAAAWWAWAAAAWTTWMMAAAAAAWACACAAATTAAATTATATAGTATTATAGGAACTTTTAGCAGAATATGAATATAAAAAAGTTAATAATATTATTAAAGCTTCCCCCAAAAAGAAAAAAACATTCTAAAACATTTTTGAAAGTAAAAATTTCGAATATTCTAAATTACAATAGCGCCACCAGCCACAGCACGCCACACAGCTGTATATTAAAAATTTAGCGCCCGAAAATGCAGAACCCCAAATAGGCAACACATATGCAATAAATAATGCAAGCGAAAAAATTGTGCAATAAAAAACAGTTGAAAAGAAAAGAGCTACCATGCTCGCCAACACCAGCTAACGGCAGTAAATTCTCAGTCATGCAYCCACCCCGCACCGMGYGCTCATCAAGCAAAGAGTTTGGCATGTGTCACCGTAAACCGTGCGCGTGCAAAGCGCAACACCTTTCAAAATATGCTCAACTGTATTTGTGTGCATGTGTGCGTGTCTCATGTGTCGCGTTGCCACATTACTTGTAGCGTTTCGCAATTTGCCAGCGCTTTGTCGCGGCTGTTTGGAATTTTTGATTTATAGCCAATGCAGGCAGCGCCATACTTTATGTACTTCTTTCCCTGCGCCCTTGAAGTGTAGCATACYTGTAGGATTTTAAGCCAATTCACAATAAATATGTTTGTATTTGMATATGTACAACTTTGTGTACGTATTTGTGACGGGTTCTATGTCTGCCCGCTCACTGCCTTCATCATTTTATCACACCTTTTCATGCCTGCCATGWCGCGCTCATTCATTTGCCGCATTTTTATTATTTCCTTCATAGSTACTGGCTGGCGCTTTTTTATTTGCTATTGAAGAAAAGTATCAACATTTGCCTGTCGCTTTTTTGAAATTTTTATTTATGACTTTCGGCGTTTGGGCGTTCGTTTCTTTGYAAGCTCACCTTAACAGATTTGTAGCCACTTTGTATTTTTGTAATTTTTTTCTAACTCGTCTCTTTTTAAATTTACAATTTCCTCTGATTTGTCACATTTTCTTGTACACGAAGCATTTGCTTTGTTGTTGTTATTTACAATTGTAGCCTGCACATTATTTATTATAGAGYTTTCAAATTACTAACGCGATGATATTGAAATAAGTTGTGTCCGTATCCGAGCTCACATATTTTAACAGGGTCTCAATTATATGGAGGGTGCAATTTTGTTGCATGTGGAAGTTTAGAAAATATAATACAGTATTCAGAATTCGGAACATAAAACACAGAACATAARATATTGAGAAGAAGACTTACTCGAGGAAAATATGCTTAGAAAGCAGAGTATAGTTCTTAGATTACATAATATAAAATATAGGATGTAGAATATAGAATATCGAATATGGATTGTAAAATATAGATTAGAGAATGCAGAATATATAACATAGAATATAGAACAAATGATATAGAGTATAGAATAAAAAATACAGAGAAATAACACAAAACGTGGAACGTAAAACATAGAACATAAAACATCTAACATAAAGAAGTTAAAAAATAAGAAATATATAATATTGAAAACAGAACTCTGTTAACAAAAATAACATAGACTATGGAACATAGAACATAGTATTTGAAACATCGAACACAAAATATTATATATAAAAAAATAGGAAATATAGAATGCAGATAACAAAAATAACATAGAACATAGAATGTAAAACATGGAACGTAAGATATAAAGTTCAAAATATGAGATATTATGAACATACATATGAATCGACAGTGCGACACCCTTCTTTATTGAATTTTTTTAGCACAACCTGCTAACGCCTATGCTCACTAATTAAGTACTCATAACAAACGAAGAGGAAAAATAAAAATAAACAAATTTGCCACACAGCAAATTGAAATACATGCAATGTAGCGGAAAAAAATCATATAAAAAGCATAGCGACAACAATTACTGCCGCAATCAGCACCTGCAACACAACCGCGAACATAGAATTTTCTGCCAAGTAACTAACAGTGTTCTCGTGCTTTTGTCCTTGCGAATGTCAACGAGCACGAAGCTTAGAAGTAATGACTGTTCCACGGAACACAAGCAAAAMGGCGCTTGCAAATGCTAGAATTTTAGTAGTAGTAGTGAAAAACTCGAAAATATAAAATAAAAATGTAACAATGTTGCTGCTATGATGCTGAACTATGTGTGTKTGGCGCTGGTGATGCGAGTGTAGTAAATGTTTGCCAGCTTAGATGGCTAAAGAACTGTTGATACGAGTGTGGYAGTGAGTGGCAAATCGTTGATGAAATAAGAAAATATGCACTTCACACACATTGTAGTGCTCACGGATATTCACACATACACTCACAAGTGGTGGCTGGATATGCAAGGACATGTCGTTGGGTTCCGGCAATCAGCGACAGCAGCAGACCCTGCTGCTGCGACGAGTATTTCAAAATTCCGTTTTTTCGACGCTATTTGCGCCATAAATTATATTTTCCACACACATGCACACACTTGCCTATATACATACATATGTACATGCATAAAATTTCGCAAGCGCATAAACAAACGCACAAATGCGCAAACACTTTGTTATGCAAACAAACATAAACACACCCGAGCCAGCAACTACAAATAGCGTATAGAGCATATGCAAACTTAGTTTTAAAGCAAATAGCTGCATATACTTGCGCATAAATAYCATACAGATATATGTATATGCGAATATACATATGTAAGCATCCAGCAGTCGTGCTTGTGCACTTTCAAACACTTATCTGTGTGTGTGAGTGTTTGTCTGCTGTATGCGGTTGCTGGTGACATGTGGCATTTGCAGCCGCCACATTGCAAGCGTGAGATTTGTAACATTTTCATTGTTTTGCCGCTGCGCATTTTTCTTTCGCCAACTGACAGTTTCAAAACTTTGCAATGCTTTCGCATATTTTTTCGCACCCACACCGCGTTGCCATATAAACATAAATATAGTATTTTTTCTATTCCAACAATTTTTTCTATGCATGCTTTTAGGCGGCTAAACATGCACTACATAGCAGGTTGCTA
This sequence comes from Bactrocera latifrons, assembly GCF_001853355.1. Classification (NCBI taxonomy): domain Eukaryota; kingdom Metazoa; phylum Arthropoda; class Insecta; order Diptera; family Tephritidae; genus Bactrocera; species Bactrocera latifrons. Next base: position 1,622,821 of record NW_017537012.1, read on the forward strand.
TCAAAAAGCTGCCGCTATACACACGTACCTATTTTCAGCCACAAAAATACACAAAACTGTACGAAATCCAGCTTTATTCAGCAGCACTATGTTTATATGCGCTGCTAGTCATACCTTTCTCCGCTTTTGTACACACACTACTCGCATGTGTATTTATGGCGGTGTTTGTATTTTTAACAACTACCTCAGCACACTGTGCCATACAAAGCTTTCTTTTTTTGCAGTCAGAGACAGAAAAAAACAGTTTGTGAAAAATTGTATGTTTGTGTGTATTTTTTCGCTCAACTCCTCATAATGTTTGCGTAAAACTTAGTGATGAAATCGTGTTTGCAACAGCAACGAAAACTGTGCTGTTGACATTTCAGCGGAAACAATTTGTGGTAGCAAAAACGTGCAACAAAAATAAAATGTGAAAATTCTATCATATTGAGGAAATTGAATGTTTGGCAAACCATTTTAAATATTGTTGCGAGCATACATTTGCAATTTTGRGAGCGAAATTTAAATAAAACAGCTTATTTTTTGTGGAAATATTGAAAATTGGAAAATTTTTAAGTACATAAATTTTCAATGTGGAAAAATTTAGTATTATAACATATGCTTACACTTTCAAAAAAGCATTCTTACTTTAATTTGTAATTGAAAAAGAAGCTTATTTAAGTTATCTAAAGAAGGGAAACCAATTTTCCTAGCTCTAAGACGAGATATGTAGCTTTTAGTAAACGAAGCATACTTCTGAAATAGTTGTGACAATTTTATATGACGTGATCAGTTGACGATCGACAAATATTGAATTAGTTCTATAAAATTGTTGGTATCTTGGTTAATGAGTCTATGTTAGCCTCTAGTAAACTACAGCTCTTGATAATGCATACATTTAGACTAATAACTGTAACAATGATTTATATGATGAATTGACCATCGACCGAATTGACTCTGTAGGTACAGTTCCTGCCTTCCCCGTATCTTTACAATATAATACGACCTATAGCTTTTAGTAAACAAAGCGGCTTAAAGAATACTTTTAGGGGAGTAACTGTAACAATTTCGTATGTTGGGTTCGCCATAGACCTTTGAGTTAAAATTGCATTCAAATTTTAGTTAACTCGCTTACTACTACTTGAGCTCTCCTAAAGAACAGTTCAAAACAAAGACGGTTTTCGGAGACATCGTTACGAAAAGTCTTCTCCCGATTATCAGCATAGTAGACGAAGGATTTATCTGAAATCAAAAAATTAAATTTCATCGGTTTGTAGATGAGTATAGGTCGTGATCAATCAGAAGATTCAGWAAAAAAAGGACCAATCTTTACGCCAAATCGCCAAAGAAAAAATCAGTTGTAATATGAAAAAATATCCTTCGAGAAATCACGAGGTCATCATTTTTAGAATAACTGTGCAATTTTCAATCAGATCAATTCGTTAGATTTTTAGAAATCACGATCAAATATTAACAAATTAAAGTTACCGACCGGGCAAACTTCATGGCCAACACTTCCAAGGATTCAACCCCCTACACTGCGATTGCTCTAAAACTTTGGGAAAATATTCACATCATAGAATTTAAAAAAAAAAATTTTTTTTTTCGAAACTGCAAACCAACTTAATTATTTAAAAGATAGAGACCTCTTTAAAATGGTCTTCATTTTACTGTATTCAATGCGATACGAGAGCCAAAACCGATATGCCAACTACCAAGAATGAGGGTTATCCTCAAGCCATACAATTTTTAGTTTCAAAAATTAAAATTAAATCTAGCAAAGTATACCATTATGTTAATGCATTAAAGAAATTTTAAAAATTTAAAGAAAATGTTCGCTCAAGTCAGTCTCTGCCCTTTAACGATCTAACGAGCTTGGCATACCAGCACTTATACAATGGAATTATTCTTCATTTCCCCGAAAAATTGCACTTCAAGTCACCCATGCGCACAAACACATATGTATGTGTACATATATACAAATAAAAATACGCATAATAACACTCATCATGCCCGCTGTCAAGTCGGTGACATGCAATTGTCTGCGTTTATCGGTGCGCAACTAACTGTCCATTTAAACCGAGTGTCAGCGGCCGGCAGCAAGACGTTGACTGGTTGGATTTGCTTGGCAGGCGGACAGCATACCTGTTCGTACGCCTCAATGGCCAAAAATGTGCGACGTCCACACTAGCGACCAAAAGGTGCACACACTAATAGCGCGTATTTCGAGCTATATATGTATATATGTTCATATATTTTTACAAGTTGGTATGCGATGCAGAACTTTGCGTATTGCTTTAGTGAAATTGCGCCAAACAAGAAAATATTTACAAAGTATTTTCATAGCTTCCTTCCTGCCTGTCAGTCATTGTCGTAGGCCACTGGCTTTTAGCTATAGTTTTAGCCAGCTGCTAAGCTGTTTTCATGCTGTCGCACTAGAATTTTTCTTTCATTTTTTTTTACTATACCTTTATTTCCACCAGCTTCAATCACATTGCTGTCTTACTTTGTATTGTTGACTTAAAAATATGTGGCAATGCATTATAGCTACTCACACCAGCTATAAGGCGCTGCATAAACACGCACATGTATGTATACATATATATGTATATATATGCATATGCACTGCTTCTACACCCTCACCTAGCTATGTTTTTTGCCATTATTTTCAGATATTTCACCTTCAGCTCTAGCATGTCTCATATGTCTTCCAGTTACGCTTACTGCTTGCCATAAATAAAGTTGAAAAATTTCTTATGTGCAATATAAACACCCGCCGCCTCACGCCATGCAACGTTGGTATGGTAATACGAGCAAAGAAAACATTCCAAAGTATTGCTTGAGTTGTGCGGGTAGAATATGTATATGTACGTTGCCAGACTGCACAAGGAGCAAATTCTGACACTTTTGCTAAATAATTTCCTCGCACCTAAGTCAGGCAGAAAAACCAGCCAAGCGGCGCTGCAGCAACAAAGTGTGCTCACTATAAGGACAGCGCCGTGTCCTTTGCTGCGTGGCTGGGTCCAACCTGTCGCGCGCTGCTATGCAACTGCTTTCATATACTAAATATCTTTTAAGAAATTTGCCATCCACTCACTTGSCCACCGTTAGCTAGCTTTCAATACATATATAAATACATAAATTTCGCTGCCACCTGCCAACATTCCTCCGCACACCGTTCAACCATGCATTGTTTTTGTTTTTCTTTTGCTGTTGTCTGCGCTCCCATAAGCATACTATATATATGTAYGCATGTGTTGGCTGTCGCCTTTATGTCAAAATATGAAAAACATGTAAAGTTTTCGCATAGCTGCGAAAAATTCTAGACACCACACCAATGCGCGCGCTCGCCGTTTAGCCAACTCAAGGCTATGGCTGCGCCACGCCGTCTTTAACATTGTAGTTACAGGTATCTTGTTGYTCCTAAAATTATGCAAAGTTGAGAATTTTAACATTGCAATGCAATCTACGCTTAACTGCGCGGGCACAACAAAGCAGTCAACCAAGTGTTTAAGTGCATGCCACGCCTGCGAAACTGGCGGCAGCTCATGCGTTCCACAATTTCGCAGTTCCGCTGCCGTCACATTTCCGCCGAATTTTGAGAGCCGCATAACAAAGTGCAAAGTAATATTCTGTGTATGCGACCGCTTGCGTTTGCGTCTCCGCAAAACACCTCAATGCCTACACAACCGCCTTTTCACCGACTTCTTGCAATATACCCTTGTTGTGATTACTTTTTTGATGTTTTTTTTGTTTTTTTATAAAAAAATGTATTTTACTTCAAATTCTTTTACCTTACAGCTTTGTTATGATTGCAATTTTTTGTTACTTTATTATATTTTTGTTGTTTTACTATCATTTACTTTTACTAGTTGCAACTGCGTTCGGTGCACCGTTGCGTATACGTAATTTAATGTATGCCCACCCATCACGCTGTTATTGTTTGTCTTATTCGTCACACAGTTTGTTGGCTGGTGGCTGTAACCAAAACTTTTAGCGTGCACACATAAACACACGCGTGCCTAAAGATCGCGTATCATTGTTGTGCTTTTATTTCCATTTTTATTTCGTGTTTATGCAATATGACGGCGCATAATATAAGGAAGGGCATTTTTATGTTTATGGAAATTTATTTCGCCCCACCATTTTGTTGTTCTTATTTTATGTACTTACTTTCTTTATGCCGCAGCCGCAGCCTCACACTCTCATCTCTACATCCCCCCACTCACCTATTTAATGGCATAAATTTTTAAGCCCTCGCTATCACCTGTCACACATTCGCACACTGATGTGCGCTGACTCACATCCAAATGCGCCGGTATTATATACTTCCCCTAAGCTGGCTCACGATAAAGGGTTCTTCTCTGCTCTTACGGTATGATACAGCATATTTTTCTTTCAATTACTTTAATGTATTGGATATGTCATTCAAAAAGTTTTTGTATTCCCATTTGCTGACATGTGCGTGCGTTTGAGTGTGTGTGCACGTGTCTTTTTCTTTTGCAAACTTTATAACTGGAACTTTTTGGTAAATTCGAAAGCATAAAATATGCACGCACTTAAGTTTGATTGTATGTGTGCTGAGACACGAGGCGAATGCGCGGCAGTGACTGTAGACTTCGTGAGTGTATATGTGTGTGGTGGCTGTAAACTTCCGGTGTAAAGGATTATGAATTTGTGACTAAAATGAACTTTTAAATGACGGATATCATTCATGCCTTTAAATTAGTTTAATTTGATGAAAATGCTGTGAGATACGAGTCCTTGGGAGGGAGTGTGTACATATGTACGTATACAGTGTGTAGATAAAGGAAAAGAAAAATTATAGCTAGGTGAGTGGCTATAAAAAGCAAGATTTGCAAAATGAGCACTCTAGATTAAATTTCCCTAAAGTTTTGTTTAAACAGTAAATTCGATTATCGCATATATCAGCCATTTTTTTATTTTTAATCTCTCCAATATTTCAGTAAAATAAACATACTTTTGATATGACTTTGTTCTACTCTAAAAATTCAAAAGCTTTAAAACCGTATAGTGCTTTGAAAAATTTTACAAAAATTTGATATGAAGAGTTTTAAAGGCACATAGATCATTAGTTCACATATTAAAGCTGTCAGATATGTTTATTATCAAAAGTGATAACGTACAGGAAGCCTTAGGGTGCTTTCGGAAAATTTCTGTTCTGTTTTAAAAAATTTCCAAGACTTAAGCCTTAACTACACTTAAAAACTAAATATGGAGAGCTTTCCGAATATATTATATTTATAACCAATATTAATTATAAAAAGCTCTGTGGAAATTTTCGAAAATTCAAAGCTTTTTGTGAGACTTAAGCTTCAAGGAACTTTAAAAAGTGGTTGAGTTGAAGGTTAAGAGCTTTAACAGCGCTTTGGGAGCTCATAGATAATTAGTCCAAATATAAAACTTTACATATTTTTGGCAAAAGTAGAGACTTACCAAAAGCTTTGCAGTGCTTTCGGAGATTTCAAACGCTATGTTGCGATTTGGCCCCAATGAACTTTAAAGAAATGTTTTAATTAATACGGCACTTAAAGCTTTACAGAGTTTTCACGAAGTAATGAGGTATATACAATAGTTAAACGACATGCTTAAAATTKAAGCTTCAATTTTATTAAAAATTATGTAGCGAAGAAGTTTCAAAAGCTTTCGACAAATTTCAAGTTTTAAAAAATGTTCATAAGTTATTTAACAAATCATATATCATATAGTTATATTATATAGTTATATTAAACACGAAGCATACATTTTTTGTAATCTTTTGTAATTCAAAATTATAAAAGGTTTCGAGTAAACTCAAGCTTAAAGGAATATTGCTAAGTCATTAAAATTGAAGTCTCTAATTCTATATACATAGATATGTTCACATGCCGTTATAACACAAAGCCTCTAAATACCTTATTCTGACTATTTACTAGAACAACTACTTCTTTTCGAAAGATTTGTAAAGCTTTTAAAAACTACATAATTTGCGAAAACCCCAAAAGACAGTTATTTTATGAAAGTTCTGGAAAACTTTGCAAAAAAGGGAGTGATTTTATAAAAGCTCTGTTAAGATTTTCGAAGCTTAATCTTTTTCAAAGCTTTTATGTGATTGAGCTATCAAAAATTTTTAGATCATAAAAGAAAATTCAACAAATTTTATATTCCCGCATAACCTACAAATGTCACGAGGAATATTTAAGATTGATAATTTTTAGCCACATACGGAAAGAAAGTTTTTAAAAGCTCAACTATAACTTTTTAAAAATAGGACTTTAATGAAAGATCTGAAGTTTTATGAGTTAACTACTCAGTTAAGTAGGTGCGTACTTAACTTCCGAGCTTTCATTAAAGCTCTTTAAAAGTAAAAACTCAAACTTAGTCTATGAGATATTAATTAGCAGCAGCTTATTTTGTCTACTTCATTGCCTTACAACAACAATAAATGCAAACACTTATATTTATCCTAAGAAAACGAGCAATATGGGCCACAGTAAGACAGTAACGCTTAAGCACCCACCTCAAGCCAGCCACTATTACCACAAGAAAAGTTATTGGAAAACAAATTCGCCAAACAAAAAAATATTTAACGAAAATTTCTTATCTCAACTCAGGTGTAATAAATTATATTTTTCAAAAACTTACCGCTACATGGCAACAACAACTGAAACAAACACAATATAGACAGTAAGTAGTTGGTGAAAGTTTTTAGGCTGTTGGCAGCAAGGCCAAGAAAGTCAACTCGAGTGCGCGCAGGTAAAGTTTGCAAAGAAAGTGTTACCCGGTTGGTTGGTCTCCAGCAAATATGCGCTGCTGTTCTGTACTGCCGAGCGTTGGCTGGTTAGTTTGGTTAGCTGCCAAAATGTCTCATATCCGTAAACATTTACAAGTTATTTGCAGCGCGAAAGAAAATACCAAAAAAAAAGTTTGCCAACACAAAATCGAAACTAAAGACAAGAAACTATGCAACGCTACCAAAAAAAAAAGGAAATTAGTTGGAAAAAGAATTTTTTGCAACGTGGCAACTTCACCTTTACCCGCTCGAAGTTGTCACGCCGCAGTGTTTACCCCCAACCCTTAATTTTTTAGTGTCTTTATTGTTATAGTTGCTACTTTCCCTTAGAGGTGTTAATATCTGACATTTTGTTTACTTCTTTCAAAAAAATAACTTTCGAATACATCTAGCGCTGTGCTTAGGACGGCAAAGTTTTTTCTTAAGTTTCGTCGACTAAATGAGCGCGCGAGAACCACTTTTGTCGCGTGCAATGAACTTTTGCCGGTAGCACCTTGTTCAGTCAACTGCAATGGAATATGAGTGGCTTTACTCATTTGTTACCAGTGGTTTGGTGCCTTATAGCATGCTCGCACGTAGCCCTGTCTTCTTTGTACGTGAGAACTTTAATTATATCGCGATTAATGTGGACAATTTTAATCGGAATTTTTAACCAAATTTTTAGACACAATTTTTTTTACTGAAAAAAGCATAGGTTGAAATTATAGTTAAAATATTGGGTAGTCGAAAAAGTATTTTCGTATTTTGCCAATAGACCAAAATAATCCATATTTGCTTATTTATTTATTAGTATAAATATTATATAAAAAAATAAGTTTAAGTCTGATTAGTAATATGTACGAAAAGACTTTTTCGACTACCCAATATATCTTAAAAAAGTGCAGTAAGCAAAAGCTCACAGGACAAGAATTAATTTTATGCTGATTACTCAAACACATAAGCTTCTTCGTTACTACTGGAACGTCTTAGACTACTTTCTATTGATTCTTACTCAATTTTCTTACTCAACCGCTGCAATTATTAACTGCAAAACTCATTTCAATCACCTATCTCAGCTGTTATCTCCTGTCAGTGTAATTGCCAAATACATTTTACACTCACTTAAAGTGCTTAAAGTGCCACCAGAGGAGCACTTTGATATATTGCTAACGACATGCATAAAGCCATGTGTAAATAAATGTGTATGTGTGTGGTTACGCATTAACTTGGCTCATTTCTCCTACATGCAATTTAACCACTTAAAACTACACATACAGATTATGTTCGTAAATGAGCGAACGAGGCTGGTTAAGCGCCCAGAACATGAGTGTAAATTTGGGGAGCAAGCAGAGGCAGGGATGCAAACACTGGCACACAAACACACATGCTGAGGCTAAGGCTATACGCACTTGTTGGCAAGCGCATATAAATAAACAGGTGCACAATTAAGTTGTACCTGCTGCTACTAAGTATAGCAATGTAATTTAGCGTCACACGCACACAGAAATATACACATACATGCACGAAATACAAGCAAGCGCACGCAATTTGCAGACATGTTAATTTAAACTGTTAACACTTTTAATGCGCACAATAATTATGCCACGACTGTGTGTGGCAAGCGCGTACAAGTGTAGGAAATAAATATATATATATATAGATAACGGTATGTTCACATATCATATGCGCTATGTGTTAATGTTAGACGTATTTGTGGCGCGTCAGGGTAAAAGTCAACTAATGTGGCCAACAAAGCGACAACAATGAGTGGCACTATTCGTACACAAATAGAGACAACCAGCTAGTGTTAGTAGGTGGACAGGTAGTAGTTGTTGTTGCATGTGTGAAGGTGCCAAATTTATGTGGGAATGCAAGCAAACCTATGTGAGAGTGCAACAGTATGAGCATGTGGCATATGGTTAGTAGTAGAGACGAGTTGCAGAGTTTTAAATTATTTTAAAAAATTGTTTCACTAAATATTTAATAACAGTCAACGAACTTTTGTTTCAAAAATTTTAATTTTCGATAAAAATAATTATTTGTAGTGGCAACTCTAATAAAAAAAATTATAAAAAGTATTTAATAACAGTTTATAAAATTGCTTAGAAAATTTAAAAAAGTGTTGCTTTTTATTCACATTTAATAAGAAACTTTTGATTTTTGTTAAAAAAAGAAGGTGGCAACATTAATCAAAAAAGTTTACCAAATATTTTATAACAGTTATTAAATTTTGCTTAGAAAATTTAACAGAACTAATAAATAATTGTGAAAACTATTTTAAAAAAATACGACATATTTTATAACGGTTAACTAAAATTTGCTTAGAAAATTTAACAGAATTAATAAATAATTTGTGTTTTTTGCTACCAAATCATGGGTTTTTTAGGTGGCAACACAACAAAAAAATTCAAGGTGGCATCGCTAATAAAAAAAAAAAACAAATTACGAAAYATTTTATTACGGTTAACTAAAATTTGCTTAGAAAATTTAACAGAATTAATAAATAATTGTTGCTTTTTGCTACCAAATCATGGGTCTTTTAGGTGGCAACACTACTTAAAAAATGTTAAAATTTTTGCTTTCATCGCTACAACAACAAATTTATTTATAATTATAAAATATACATWCTTCAATTTTGCTAGTACACCTACTGTTTCCCCTACACTAGTTACGTATACGCCACGTAAACGCGTGCCTTGCCTAATATCTATCAGCCTGCCTGTGACGCTTTTATTCTAAATGATTTTAATTGTTGTATCAACATGCAATCACAGATTCACACACACACACATACACAGCTAGACAAATAAGCGCAGCAAAAGCCAGCACAATAACCATAAGTTGCTGTAACAATATGCATGCGTATGTATTTATCTAAATGCGCGCATAAATACTACGTGTCACTGGCAACACGCAAATGAATGCCAAAATGACACATTCTGTTGCAAGTTGTATGCGGGTGTGTGTGTGCTTTGCAACGAGGAAAACAAAACAGCACACTAGCAGTCAAGTGTAATAAGCAATAGWAGAATAATAGCATGTTGGAAAAAGCAGCCAACACGTACACACAATATCATAATAAATAGTGTTAACTTTGCGGTTAAAACAGTTAGCTGTTAGCTGTAGGCCTAACAGGGGAACTTTGTGCTGCTACAAAGTTACTAGAGGATAAGTGAATACACACTCACAAACACAGAGGTTGTAATATTTACACGCYGCCGCGCTTTTTCGCAGCAACGTGTGAAATGCTAATATGCGCACTCAAGCGCCGCCTAAATGCATACTTCAAAAAGCCGCCTGCAAAGCTAATGAGCTTCGTGATTACAACAGAAGTTAAACTTGACGAGACGTCGAATGACTGTGTGTGTGCGCTGACTGGGCTAATGTCTGTGGGAGCGCTAAGTAGTACACACATACACAAACATATGTATATATATGCATATCTATTTATGTACACATGCCTATGCATAGTTTAAATGTGCAAATGTGACTTGTGCGTGTTGTAGTTGKGTTTGAATTGGCATAAATTCGCTTTCAACTCTACAAACTGTCATATTTGCTTAGTAAATACACCATTTATACACACATTTATGTAGCAGTGTTTGTAATTAGTTGCTAGCAAGCAGGCATTTCTCGGTATAGGCCTCTTGTTGACTCTTACTAGTATTGTGTTTGCGGTTTAGCTGTCATTAGCAGTAACATTTGCAAAGCGTGTGAAGTGCATGTCAAAGTTGRAGTTATTATTATAATTATTATACAAGGAGTACATGGTACATACAAGTAGGCCTAAGGGTGCTAGTTGTGTGCAGCACAAAGGCAACTGACAACAACAATAACAGAAATTTAAATTAAAACACCAAGGTGGTCGCAGAAACCGCAGCAAAGGCTGTAGGTTTGAACTTTAATGTGGTGGAGAACATTACGTTCAAGTTGTACAGCTTAATGCTGCTCAAAAAGTGGCTTTAAAATTGTGTTTATATCTTATTTTTATATACTGGTGCATATTAATTATATGCTTGTAAAGGCATTGTTTTGATAATTTCTGARAAACGTTCAAATAAAGAAAAGAAAGAAATTTGAAGCATATATTTAGGCTATAACATAATAATAAAAAAGATATATATGTATATATAATATTGCATACTTTTAAGCACACGCTTTAAATAAATTTTTATGAAAAGGCGTTAATAAAACATATGTCTTATAAGGACAACTGTAGTCATTACATGATTTAAAATTTATTGTAGTAATCGAAATTTTTCTTTGAAAGTCTTATTTCAAGAAAAAGTTTTCTTATTATAACTTAAAGAAAGAAATTATAAAATCAGAAAACACATATTTTCCATAAAAACTACTTCGAAATGCATTTTTGAAGCATACATTCAGGCGGTGAGTAAGTTTCTTCTATACATTCTCTCGATAACTGAAAAATTAAATTTTAAGATCACAAATCGCATTTCTCAATAAAAACTAGCGTTAAAATGAAAATTTTATATATACATTTAGGATGTGAATAAACTTTTGAATACTTTTACTTTTGGCAAGAGTTTTCGTTATTACGATTAATATAAAGGAGTTTTATAATGCATTTCTTAAATAAAACAGAAGAACTTTTGAAGCATACATACAGACAGCCGGTGAGCAAAGTTCTTTAACAAATCTTTTCTTTTTTAAATCCCTCTAAAACCTTTAATTGGCATGAAATTTAAATATTATTACTGAAAAAAATTAATTTATAAATCCACAAATATCATTTCTTATATAAAAACCGTGTGAATGAAATTAAACTTTAAGGCTGTGAGTAATTTTCTTTTGGAACGTTTTCCTCAAAACTTTTGTTTTTGGCACGAATTTTCATTATTACGTTCAATTAGTATAAATTTTACCATACCGAAGCACATTTCTTAAATAAAAATGTAAAGTTGCATTTTTAAGTTTGTTTTTAATTGAAAATTTTCTTTGAAAGTGCTTATTAATGACAAGAAATTTAAARTTTTAACTCACATTTCTTACACAAAAACAGCTTCGAATAGCATCTTTAAAGCAAACATTCAGGCTGTGAGTAAATTTCGTTTAGCAATTTTTCTATGAACCTTTTTTGCAAGTTTTCTTTTTACTATAACTGAAAAGAAGACAYATTTTAAAATAATACACCACATATCTTACAAACAGGCAGAAAAATTTTAATTTTGAAGCATACATTCAGGCTGTATAATTTTCATGGGGAAAACTGTATTTTAAATCTTCAAATTTTAAGTTTCTATCTTAATTTTTGATTGAATTCCTTTTATAATAATTATTATAATAAATTTTATATTGATAGCGCATCGTTTTAAATACTTGCATGCCATCATAAACGGCTTTACGTGACTTCAAACCCAAAAACACACACTTCGCCGAAATCGTATAACTATTATTCCTTTTTGATTTAGCACACCTTCAACACAAGCCAATTTCATCATCTTATTTCTAACTAATAAGAAAATATTGCTCAACACATCACCATTTTTACCATGCACTTTTAGTTGAAGCATACCTTTAGGCTGTTCGATAAACTCAATTATTTAATGCAAATAAAATGTTATATAAATTAGATATTAAATGGAATTTAATGTAAATTTTTCAATTAAAATTAAAAATTTCTTGTTTGCCCGAAGCAAACAACTGCAGTGCAATTTTGTGACGCATTTGCGAATTTTAATTAAATTTATATTTCAAGAGCAAAAAAGCATAGAAAACTCACACATTTTTTGAATGCTTGCAAAATAAAAGTAAAAAAAAGAAAGAATTGAAAACATAGCGCATGCAAATAGAATTAATAAAAATAATGCGTAAAAATATTATTTGCATTAGAGCTGCCAGTTGAGGTGTGATTTAATTTGCAAATTTATTAGTTTTGCATTTGCTATTATTATTCGATTTGTATGCGCATAAATCATGCAACACTCTACATTTACAGTTATTATTATTGACATTTCAGAAAATGCCAAATGCAAATAATTCCAAAGCTTTCGGCGAAATAAAAAAGAACCTACTGTTAAAAATAATGATTTTTATTTGCGTGCATGAAGCTTTGTAAATAAAATTATGAATTTTTTTTATTTCGGTTTTTTATTTTTTTAATTCTAAGCATAATTTCAATTGTATGCCCGACAGTTTTTGCGAAAGTATAAAATGTAGTGCGAACGAAATTCCTTTAACGGTATGCAAAATATGCTTCAGATATAAAATCTGCATATTAAACAAATAAAATTCAAATTTAAAGGCAAATAATAGAGCAGCTTGCTTTACTAGGCATTTTAATGCCATTCAAGTGAATGGAAATTTACTTATAAAAAAAAAACATTTTTTGTAAATTTTTAACTTAATTCTCCTTCGAACAATATTAATGCAAAAAAAATACAGTGAAATATTTGCATATCACATGCCACCAAAACTAATATAAAATTTCTAGCGTCATCACATCCCATATAAAAAATATTTTTTYTAAATAAAAATAGTATGAAATTTCTAGTGCCATTAGCAACATATCGCATACAACATAGTACATATACAAAATTATTAATTTCTAAAAAAAATTAATATCAAATTTCTAGTATAATTAGAGTTTCCACTAATGACCACTTGAAAGTCATAACTGCGTAAATACCGCAAAACATTTTAACACACAAATATTTGGCTCATAATTACGCACTTATCAATAATTTTTTCTTTCATTAATAATGCACTCAAGCATAACAACTTATGAAATTGCATTTCTATTTGCATTTAAATACTTTTAAGTACTTTTGATTGCACTTCAAACATACATAAATAACATACTCTCTTCTATTATATTGCAAATCAGCTAAAAGTTGTTCAAGTATTTAATAAGCAAAAATATGTTATTATTTAAAAGCACTTACGCTTTACACGCAACACTGCATACAATTAGGCGCAGGAGTTAAGTAGTTAAATAACTGTACGGCTACACCTCCAAATCCTACGTTTAATTTAACTTTTAACTTAAGTGCAAATAATGCATAATTAAACAGAAATAATATAGAAATTTTATTATGTGGTTTGGAGAAGAGAGGCTTGTATAGGAAAAATATATTACGAGTATTTAAGAAAAATATGTAGTATTAGACAGAGATGAATTGTAGGCACTCAACAATAGGTGCAATAATATCGAAAAGCCTTATAATCGAAATAATACATAGAGATAGTTAAAACTAACTAAACTATTTTTTTAATTGAAAATTTAGTTTTTTTCTGTAAAAAATTTTCTCTTGTTACTTCAATGCTCCTATCATACTCTCACTGAAGTATTAGATATATTTTCGGACCTTTTCGAGAAAGACTATTAAATATTACTTATTTCAAAATAAGTATATAAGGGGTATTCTGTCAACCTAGGTTTCAGTCTTAAGTCTAAAGCAACTGAAATACACCCAACTCTTTTTTTACACGGTAGATACGTTATATACGTTATTATACGTCAGATATCCGTGCAAACAAAAGAGGCGTTTCCTCTAGCAAAATGGAGGATGCGTTCCATGTCATCTGGAAACCGTGTAAGAAATGTTAAAAGCTATAAAATTTCTCATATGCATACAAATTGTATGTTCAGACAAAAAGTGGTAGAGCAAGCAAGAAACAAAGAAATCTGTTAATCCAGAATTAAGAACAGAAAAATTATAATAGAAATAAAGTTGCTACTTGATAACAAGCGCAATTGTTTGCGACGAAATGGACTAAAGTCGGTATCATCGCTAGAAATATCCATTTCAGCAATGTAAATACCATGCGATCAAAATGTATAGGTAAAAGTTATCCAATAAGGAGATTTCCCAATTATCTATGTATGTTCATTTCAGCGATGGTGTTAAGTATGGTAAAAACAAACATAATTTCAAAACAATGATTTTAAAACCATAGTAGATTAAACATTTAAAAAAAAAAAATTGTTTTTCAACCTTGTAACTTCAAATCCGTGTAAAAACAGGGTTGGGTGTATACATCTAGGCGGTTGTTGAAATTGTTAAAAAAGAAGTTAATGACTTGAGCTCACTCATTTCAAAACTAGTTTATACGCGTTATTATATATATTAAATCGATTGCAACTGAAGTATACTTTTAAGCCCTTTTTATTTTGTAGTTAATAGCAAATAATGAAGCCGTTTATGGAAATTTTTTCATCAAGCGTGGAGAAATGAAAAGTTAGTGGTTAGGCGTATTTCTTCGATAGTTTATTTTTAAATTTTCTTGAAAAAATAACTAACTTACAAGCGGTTTTTTAGAAATATTTCAGTACTACTTTGTGGTGCAACAACAGGGGTTTTAAAAGCTATTCATATCTAAAAGTTATATAGCCTTTTCATATTGCAAAATTAATGGAAAAGAGCCCAAAAGAGTAGCGAAAATGTGCCACTAAGGTAAATTTTTTTAAACCTTAAAATACCCATACACTCGTGAGTAATATTTAAGTTCAATGAGCGTTTAAAATCTTACATAATATCATATTTGTATAGCACTAATAACTATTTGATAGCAATCATTAATATATGCTTACATATGTATGTGTGTGTGAAGTGCACTTAATGCGCAAAAGTATGCTTAAGTAAAACCATATGATCACGTAGTTTTGTTTTTTTTTTGTTTGTGTAAAAGCACTAATATGTGACTATTAAATACTCACGCACACACACCGTCACAAAATAAATGCATTTCTCTTAATTTGCGCTTCTTTTTTCTAAGGCTTTAGCACAAATKACCATTTAAATGCATTGTGTTGCCAAGGTGATTATTTGCATACCGTTAAATACTCGAGAAAAAAAGGCAGTATTTTGAAAAGCAGCTTATGTTTGTTTAATGTGAGCTTTCATGCATTTTTAGTTAATTAAAATTATGTTTGTTTGTTTGTTTGTGTTGCTAAAATTGCATAACATAATACTAATGCTTTCGCACACACACACTCATACATAGAAAAATGATAATAATACGGCACTTATATGCGTTTTTGTTTGTCTAACAATATTTTATTATCTCACTGTTTGTTTATTAAATGGCGGTGTTGCACACACAATAAATACTCATACATATAAATATTTTTACTGTTATCAAATACTCAGCTAATTTTCATAATTCACTTTTTTTAAACTAATAAATAGCAACAACACAATATTTGCATATGAATTGCTCAATTCACGCTTTGGTTGGTAATTTGTGTGTTGGCGCCTAGGCTTATGCAACAAAAACGCCATTAGTGTGTTGGCAGGTCTTGCCGCTGCATTGTAATGTGGCAGCTTTAATTAATGCTGAAAACGCGTTGCCATGACACCATAATTATTTTATAAATTCACAGTTAATGCGCATATTTTTGCATACTTTTCGGCAAATGCATAAATTAAATATTTATATTAGACGTATTCCGGCATTTATTGCTAGGCAACAGGCAGCAACGTTATYATTTGCAATTATAACAAATTTTTYATTAGAAAATATCGCACTTATTTATGCTTTGTGYTCGCAACGCCTACGCCTGTTTGTATGCTAAGCAAAGTGTAGAAAACAAAACGACAAAATTGAGTAATTGCTTTAGGTGTCAGACGACAGCAGGCGCACATAATAAATCATCATAACTTTGCTAGGCATTTTACAACAACAAGAAGTCATGGTGCTGCAGCAATTGCTGGGTGTTGATGTGTAGCATAGTTTTGGGGAGAACACATAAAACCCTATTAAAATGTAAAATTAAACCAAAAGACAAAGTAATATTTTATTACATGAACGCCAGGAGAGTGGTGATGCGTTGCCGGAGATTTCACTTGAGATGAGCAACTTAGTTTGGTAAGAATATTCCGCAAGTTGGCAATTTGCATTGTTTTTTTGTGCAATAACCATCAACAAATTACAATGACAGCTTACATGAAAGCTTGTTGGGCGTGTTGTTCTTGTAGTGTTATGCAAAAAGTACTTCTTTAGGTATGTGTGTGTGTTTGGTGTCTGATTAATGTATTTTTGCAGGTAAATCATAGCATATCCGCAGGCGTTGTCAAGTTTTGCGCAACTAAATATGTATGTACGTAATCAAATACGACGAATTTGTAGACTTTGCTGAAGTGTAATAGTATTTTCTAGTATGCAATATGACAAAATAGCAACAATCGCCATTAGCGTCAGACAGCAAGTCATCAATCATGCTGACGCAAGCACACACACATCGAGGAGCATACCCAACACATCAAAAATCATACCCAGGCATCATAGAGCATACCCACAAACACGTGGTATAGTACAAGTCTCTCTGTTGTATATAGAACAACTCGTCGAACTTGTTTTTGTTATAGACAGACACTACAAAAAGTTGTTGAAAGTTTTGCGTAAACAAATTTAACATTTCTACCCATTTGCCATTGCCGTTAGGCTGTTTGTGTGCAGATAATTCACTGAATATCATTTTCTTAATTTTTTACAACTAAATAGCTGGCAATGTTTTAGGCGCATCAGCGCTGTCATTGTCAGCTGTTCACTTGGTTTGGGCAAAAAGTTTGGAAAGGTATACAAATAGCTTTGTAAGTGGGCTGTAGTGGTGCAAATACATGTTGTAGTGGTTCAAATAAATGCTTTCTCTACTTCTACGAATCAAGCAAATTTGTTGGCAAGAAAGTGGAGCTCAGTGCCATTGGAGGCTACGAACTATTTTCTAGGTTTTGTGATACGAAGAAATATATGATATTTAGTTATGTAACAACTTCTAGGTGACGAAATGTGTGATATAGAGTGCTGACATGTGTTAGATAAGATATATGAGCTAACTGAGGTAACCTTAATTTACTTAGTCACTTTAAAGTGTCAAGCTGGCTGGATTGTGGTTAAATGATTTGCATATGCGTTTGCCTCTACGATTATAAGTGTAAAAATGTGTATGAGATATTAGAATTTTCTTGAAAGCAGACATACATTTCTTAGTTTCTTATTAAAATAATAAGTATACAGGAAAAAATCAAAAAAATTAATTAAAAAAAAAATTTTTTAAATAATAAATAAAAATATAAAAATTTTAAAAAAATCTAAAATTTCAAATATTGGCAGCTATTAAAAAATAATGGTCTCCAAATGGTCCACGATTTCAACCTTCTTCAGTCCAAAACAGTAAAAAATGTAAATGTACCAACAACTGTGTGTTGTAAATAGTAAGACTTTGTTCATAATCTTAAAATTATTMATTTATTCTTAAAAATCTATCTACCACTTTTTGCCCACAGTATATAAGGTATTTCAGGAATGTCTTGTCCGCCATGTATTCCATTGTGAATAAAATTGTGCAGCTAACAAGTGAAGCAAATAAAAAATTTAACAATTCTATCGCTTCCGTTGAGACTAGCAAGCACACTKAAACCAAAGGTGATTAAGAATTCCACTAATGGTCTCACATACTTTCAAGTTTTCCTTTCAAACAACCAACGCGAGAAGAAAAAAACTCACAAGCATTGCATTTAGCACTAATTTAGTAGTATTCTATATTAACTCAAGCTAGTTTATACACATTTCTTAGTATTAATTTTTGCATGTACTCAAATCGAAACCTTCAAAAATGTTTATCTCAACACAAGGTACACCTCTCAGAGCACTATTTCTTATTCTTGTTCACTTTTACTATTCACTTCTTTAAAACACTTTTTTCTCGTGCATTTTCCTCTTGCACTTTCCTGTGGCACATCATCAGATATTTTCCAACTGATATCATTATCCCTACACATGTTGTGTAGGTAGTGAATTGTTTACCAACTCAGCGTTAAATGAGCTRTGTAAAAACAAACAGCTGTTACTCAAGGCCAGCGCATTTAGCACATATTCTCTCACTTTTTTCCACTTTCTCGATTTATTTTTCGCTTCTTCAAGGCAGCATATGTTCAGGTATCTGCTAAAATGTCGCCCCCGCCAAAAATGCGCTCTCAAATCCACAGTTAAATCGAATGATTGGCAAACAATCAAAGTAGCAGTGAAGTGGATAACAATGGCTAGACTGCAGGTGCAGTGTTTGAAACAAATTTATTAGATTTCGAGGGCTTAAAGAGTTGGGAGTGGAATATCTGTATAAGATAGCCGAAACGAGATAGTTATGTGAATTTTAAATGCTTTTAGGGAACATTTATTATTCATAATTATGAGGAGAGAAGTGGTCTAATCTCCATCTTATAAAATTTGTATATATTATTTCTAATAATAAAGTGTAAATCATATGATTTTTCAACAGTCATAATATATATACTACAGAGTAACTCAGCTGTCCGATTTCTTCACTAAGCCAGCATCACTTTAAACAATGCAACCCTATACGGTTGGTCATAAGTGATCCGAGCTGATATCAAAACTGACACCAATATTATTATATAATATAGAAAAAATAAATCTACAAAAAAAAAAACAAGCTTAAAGTCAAGTGCTTCACCGAGTACTAACCATACTTCGAAATCGTTTAAATGAAAAAAACCCTGCTACACACATATTAGACGTAGAAAATCCATCTTACAAATGGCGAGCCTTTATAAGCATATATAAATGAAAAAAGGTGCACAGGAGCATAAAAAAATACAGAAGTGTACAAAAGTCAATGCTCCTTAAATGATATAAATGCGCCTCCTGCGCTGCTCCTTTCGAGTGCAGTCGACAGCCGAGAAATAAATGAAATGGACTTGCAGTTTGCGCAGCAGTAAGAATGCGGCTGGCACGACGAGTGCGGCGGCTGGTGAGGCTACTACGCCTGATGATGATGAAGTGTCGCGCGAGTAAGTGACATCTATACCACTGATGGACGTTGGCTGACGCCGTGGCGGAGCGCCACATCAGGCGGTAGGTGGAGACAAGAAAAATGTCAGTGCCGAAGACAAAACTGGTTGGGAAAAAGAAATGAAAGCAGAAGATGAAGTATATCAAAGCAGCTGCGAAGGCGTTAAGCGGGGTCGCAAATTTCGCGAAACGCGAAGCACTCGTATTATAAAGAGTCGCCGAGCATGCAATATTGAAATTGAACTCGTGCACTCAAACAAATACACTTAACGCTTGGTGAGTGCTGCATACATGTGAGGAGTATGAGTGGAAGAGTTTGTAGCAAAGTGATAGCAATTTCTATGTATTAGTGTGTATGTAGTGGTAGCAGTAAAGTGATATGCTTTGCCAGCAGACGAGCGTGCAAATATTTAAAGAGTTTAAAGTGAAGCGATATTTTTTTTTACGAACGACTCTCCAGTAAAATTATGTATGCGCTGTCACGCGCGGCGCTGCCACTAATACAAAGAGCATTTACCACTATAATGCCGCATGCAGTGGACACTGKATACATAACAAACAGCGGCGACAACAACAGCAACAAATTTATTATTAACACAATAATTGTTTCGAGCGCTTAAAGTGTGAGTCTATGTGTGCTTGTGCGTGTATGGAATAGGAGTAACACAGSCACGTGTAAACTGCTTGCAATCATTATTAAGTTGCATGCAACAAATCCGTTGCGAAATTGCGAAWTGTTGTACCGCAGCGAAAATGTCAATTATTATAGCGTTTTGTTAGTGGTAAACAGCCAGCAAGCGCACGCCTACAATAATATACGCTTGTTGTAGCGTACTTTATTATGGAGATGTGCGTAACTATTGAAATAAAAAATACGTAAAAGCGCGTAAAATCTGCGAGAATAAAAGCAAGCTAATTTATTGCCAGCTTATGAAAGGTTTTTGTTTTTATACTATTTTTTTTGCATTTTTAGCAGCATAAACTGTTTTTGTTTTTATTGTAATTTCAGACCCTCAACAAATAATTATTATATATTTGAACAAATATCTATAACACCAAAAAAGAAATGTCAGAGACTCTAACAAGTGTATATTTAAATTATCAGTGCAATGAGCTGAGATATCGATTTGAAATTTTGCATACGTCCTTTTCTGCTCAAGAAATTGCTTACTCGACAGAAGGACTGATATCGGGCCACTGTTGCATATAACTGCCATACAAACTAAACGAACGAGATATCTTTACGAAATTTATAAATCAAGTCCTTATATGGACAATTTTCTTATAGGACGAGATATCTTTACACAATGTGGCATGATTTACTGCCAAAAGCAGTTGTTATGTAATCTGTTAAGAAATTATTCTTATCAAACCACTATAGCATATAGCTGTCATACAAACTGAACGATTGCAAAAAAATGCTAATGTGGCAAGCTTTTGCATTTGACAACGTATCTTCAAGAAACTTGGCAGAGATTGTTAACTAAGATATTGGTGCAATCTCCAAAAATAATGTTCAGTTCGAACARCTATATGATAAGCTGTCATACAAACTTTACTAACAAAATCAAGTTTTTGTATGGAAACTTATTTATTTGCGTAGAGTATTCTAACTTCGTTGCTGTTTTAATTATTATTTTTTTTTTTATTATTTATTATTATTGATTTTGTTAATTGTTTTTTCAATTCCGCATAGTGCAAAATTGTTGAGGGTTATGGCAGTGGGAACATTTAGCTGGCTTGTAGTTTTCAGTTTTATTACTGCCGTTCTTATGGCGTCCATTGTATAGCCGCATTATGGCAGATTTTTATTAATATGCTTAATTTTAATTGAAATTGCTGTGTTATGCATAAATGAGTTTTAATTGGTCGGATTTGCCGTGATGCTTTATATGTGTGTGCAACGCGTGCTTGAACTTTGCACAATACTTTTGAATCAGCATTGTCTTCTCACAGTATATTGCCTTATTAGGTTATAAAATTATTTTACTAAAAAAATTTATGCAAATATGGCGATGTATATTAATACGAATGTATGCATTAATAGGTGATTATAATTGCTTAATAAATATCGTAATAGTTTTATATAAATAATATGATGTGAATACTCCCCAATCTTGTAATATAAAATTGTATACAAATTCGCCAAAATGTAGGCAAGGATTTTTGGGTTATATAGTYTTAGGCGCAAAACTAAAAAATTCCTTGAACCAAGCACAATTTTCTAAATTTGCAATCTGATGATCAACACAGTAGAATACAATTCTATATGCCATAATTATTTTATATATTATACATATGCACCAGGTTGGATAGCAAAAATAACCAAACTTCAAATGTTGATATCTTTTATTTTCTATCTTCTAATAAAAAATAAATAGAAAAATGAAAGGCGGAAGACCATCCACGTTACAATTAAGAGCTCATACTTGAAGAGATTTTCGTAAGGGGGTCTAAGAAACTATTTCTCAGCATGCCAAGTGAAAAAAAAATTTGAGTTTTTTTACACACCCTAAGGAATATGCACATAGATTTCTCCTCATAATGCAGCCACGCCTATAATAAACCCAATAAACGCAGCTACGCCCATATTTTTGCRCTTACCAATGTGCCGATTACAGTTTACCGTCAGACAGCGACCTTACCAAGCCTGTTGTCGCACAAGCGTCCCTGAGCAGCTGCCTGTTTGCCAACTCCAACGACTCACTGTCCGCTCAAGTGCATTACCCTTGCAACAAGTATAGCATGACGACCTCCACTTGACTTAACCAGCATTGTCGATAACACAGCGGTGACGGTGGCGACAACAATGGCAACGGCAAAAAACCCCTAACAATGGGAGTGAACGTAAATTCGCGAACAGCATGCATGGAAAATGCCAAATGGTATTGGCAGCAGTGTCTTCGTCTCAAATGCGATTTTCCACTACGCTAACAACTCAAGTGTCTACTGCCGTTTGCATTTGGTAGCAAACACGTGGGTGGAACTGTACTTTTAGTACTTTACAAAAGACTGTCGAGCGGTGCACTCTACCCGCTACTGCCATTACATACGCCGCACATCACTTTTTCGCCAATTGCGCCTTGCATCACTTTTCCATTTAATGATCATTTCGTTTAAACTGCTGTAGGAGCAGGGCAGACGCGTGGCATAAGGCACAAAGCAAATACCCAAACATGTAACTCATACGACGAGTCAGTTCTGTATATATTTTCTATTGTAGCTCACATTTCTTAGTGCAGTTCTTGGTATTTTGTTGAACTTTAAACAGACAAATAATCTTACTTCAAAGTTTAGTGTAGCACGCAGCTTAACACAATAGTTTTGTTATTTTAGTTGAAATACTTGTGTGTTTTACTGAACTGTGTGCTCATGTATCAACCTTGACTGCATTTTAGAATTGTTATGCTCTATTTTTATTGCTGGATGGTTGTACTTCTTATTAGCACTCATAGTTGGTCTTCTTCAAAATTGTTTCACGCTAACTTTAAATATTAAAAGATGCGTAAAAATTATTTTATATTTATTTACTGTRCTCCATTCACATTAAGTAAAAGTAGAAGCCAAAAAAGTAGTTTTTATAATGAAAACTGTGATTAGTATAAATTTTTAGCATACATTCAGGCGCAGAGCTGCTTAAAAAWCACTTATTTACTCTAATTTACTATACATTCGGTAAAAGTCGTGGCTAAAAGTATATTTGTTTCATTGAAACTTCGTTAAGTGTAATTTTGTTAGCATACATTTAAACGCACGGCTCTCTTAAGCATAATTTTAATTTTTAAAAATTTTTGCAATATTACTTCAAAGATTAACAAGTGTATACTCTTAAGTGGAAAATATATAAATATTTCTAGTGATTTTTAACGAAAATTGCCTACGTTTTTTTGCGTCAATCCATTTTGGTTTACTTTAAAAGGTAAAATATGCTTCAAAAGTATGTTATTTACTGTTCCTTTTTCACATTCCATTAAATTATAAACTAAATCACATATATTTTGTTATTAAAACTTCATTTAGCGTTATTTTGATAGCATACCATCAGACGCTCAACACCTAAAAGCTCTATRTCCCCAACTTTTGAACGTTTGCGCAATATAACTTATTCAAATGTTTCACTTTTATATGAGAAATACATATTTGTTATGAGTAAAGTTGCRAAATTCCCTACTTTTAAGAGTCAATGCGTGTGATTTAAACCAAAGCTAGTGCAATTAAATTTTTTAATTTCTATGTGCGCACTTTTCATACAATTTAATAATAAAAGCGATCTTACGTTATGCCTAGCATACATTCAGTCACCTGTTGTCTTTTTAGCGAAAAAATTTCAAAAGCGTTTTTGCAATTTTTATATAAACAATTAAATACATTAAAGTGAAAAAAAACTTTTTAATTCTTATACAAAATAATGAAATTTTTAGAGTAACAAATTAAAATTGTCTACCTTTAGGAGTCCATATAGTTTGTTTGAAGCACAGCTATTTCAATTAAATCACAAATCTGTAAATAAAATAAGGTTTTTGTTATAAAATACTGAAATTATTTTCATTTCCCATTTACATTTTTTATAAATATGCATATTTATTATAAAATATTTTTTTTGTAATTTAAATCAAATAAAAATATTACTTTCATATTCCTCAAATACCATAGCATTTCATTTATAATTATCTCTTCTCACCTGTAAAAACGCCCCCTGTCATTTTATGCTTGATTTATAAGCTATGCTACCTTGATAAATGCAGCGCCTATAAATATGCTACTACTATGAATTTATTGCGCATACCAACGCAGCCAATATTTCATTACATTAAATCAGCAGTGAAGAGCATGAAAGTATGCATTAGTATAAGCGCAGATATTTAAATGATAGGCACAAATGTTTAACAAAAGCGCACATGCACRCACATACATATTATATAAATAACGGTGTAGTGATGTCCTYTGCGGCCATATTTAATGCATTAAATTGTATCCGCGCAAATAATGCCACAGGGACTTTTTAATCACAATTGTATTTTGTAATATTATTAATATTTAATAMAGCGAAAAACTCGATGCCGCGCAGTGCAGAAAAACATTGTACAAAAACAGCAACAAAGGCGAAAAAGAACACGCTACGACAGATAATAAATGTACCTTACTGTGTTTGTGTGCCTGAGTGAGAGTGAAATATGCAGCAGGCAACATGCAGTAAACACATGTACAAAATGTTACTATAATGCAAATATATGCGTGTATATGTATGCGTGTGCTTGCGTTTTTGGGCTGTAAATGACAAATGTACGTGCTAACCRCAAAATGTGTGATTTCCGGGTAATGCACAAAGCTGCTCAAAACATAGCTAGTCATGAGTTGTTTGCAGTAAAGCAGGAGTATATATGTGTGTGCTAATACATACATATAGGTGTGTATATGTGCATAAAGCCCCCCTAGGCGACGACAATAATTAATTAAATAACGCTTAAAAATATGCTGCACGCAGATAAATCATGCCGGCCAAACACACGCACGCCAACAAATGCAAAATTGCAAATAGTTTGCATGTGTCTGTGTGCGTTGGTGTTTTCATATAATTATTTACTATAATATTTTGCAAAATTTATTATTATCAATGACAACAACTAACAGCGCAAAATTAATAATAAACTATGCGATTTACGCAGCTACACAAAAAACAATAACATACAGCAAAGTGTGCATACTGGCAGGCGCATTGTGTGTAAATTAGGTATCAAACTAGCGAAGCATGATTTTTGTTGTATGTGCGAGCGAATTGAAATAAAATTTACAAAATAACCAATTTCGCACAAGCAAAAAGCATATGTCAGCTTATTTTTTGAATATTTATGGCAAATATACAGTGCTGTGCATACGCTAAGCAACTCATCCGAACTTTCAAAAAATTGTCAAATTACTCTTAAATAAACAGTCATCAGGTAAACGTTATAATATTTATTGATAGCTTAGGTGAAAACAAAAAGAATACGTAACAACAAAACTTGTACTTTATTCTTTTRMTGTTAAATAAAAAACAAAAACAAAATCAATCCAATAATAAGCTGTGCATAATCTAAGCAACTTTTTAATATTTTGTATAAGAACCGTTATTTTTTATAACGGCAGCACATCTTTTGGGCATTGAGGCAATTAAATTTCTCAATRTAGTTTTTTCGATGCTTGTCCATTCTTTTTTAAATCCTTTAAACAAGTTGTCCTCGCTTGTAAATCGACTTGATCCCAAGCGCCCTTTGACAATTGCAAACAAATTCTCGATAGGATTCAAGTCGGGTGATTGTGCCGGCCAATCAAGGACTTGAATCCTTTTCGTCCTAAACCAATCAAAGACCAACTTCGATGTGTGTTTCGGATGGTTATCCTGCTGAAACACCCAACGAAGTGGCATATGCCATTCTGCATAAGGGAGCATCTTTGTTTCTAAAATGTCCTTATACATAAAACGGTCCATTTTGTCCACTATTTTGTGTACAGGGCCAAGCCGATTTCCCTAGAAGCATGTCCACACCATGACATTTCCTCCACCATGCTTGACAGTCTGTTAACAGTCTGATCGATGTAGTCGACCACGTTTCTGGCGCCTTACTGTACACATGCTGTCTGAATTGAAAAGGTTGACTTTGACCTCATCGCTAAAAAGAACACTATTCCACTTTTCAACCGTCCAATCAATGTTCTTCTTTACGAATTCAAGACTAAAAAATACAAAAAGAATATTGTTGTTGGTGAAGATGTTACTTAAAAATAACATACCGTTTCTTCATGTGATTTTTCATCAGCATTGGCTTTTTAATGGCCTGATAACTTTTTAAACCTAGTTTAATTGCATGTCTTCGTATGGTACTTGAATCGACATTCAAATTAAYAGTTTCTTTTATTTCTTTCGAAGATATGAATGGGTTTCTCATAATTAAACTTTTAATATTAATGTCATCACGATAAGAAAWTTTTGGTGGTGGCGCGYCTGTGTTTAGTGTTGTAACRCTACCTGTTGTTTTAAATTTATTAATCCATCTTGAAACCATGGATTTATTAATATTTAATGACTTCGCTATAAGAGCTTGACCTTTTCCAGCCTGGTACAATGAAATAACGGAAGATTTGAATCTGTTATCGTATGGAACGTGCTGCATATTCAAACTTAATAATTTTAAATCAATTGAACCCTCGAGACGGCTAAACTGCGCTGATCTTCTTAATTTTCGAAGCAAATAGCTCAAAAGCAGTGGAAAAGAACCGTTATCTAGTGTTAAAAGAGAATATTCAAACTAATTATAGTATAGTTGCTTAGATTATGCACAGCTTATTATTGGATTGATTTTGTTTTTGTTTTTTATTTAACAGTAAAAGAATAAAGTACAAGTTTTGTTGTTACG
>NW_017537012.1:1649989-1652193 GCF_001853355.1 Bactrocera latifrons
TATGTGCCTAAAATTATTAATTTCATACATTTTCGGTGGTGTTTTCGTACAGAAATTAGCCAAAGGCGGTTTGATGTTGCGCAGTGAGGATAAAAAAAAAAGTGCTGATAGTTAGCATAATTTTAGGAGCTTTGCACATGTTTTATGTACGATATTAAGCAGATCACCTAGGTGTTGAGTCATGGMAAAATTATGTTGGACGGCTTAAATACTGAAACATGCCCACAAGAAATATATTTATGTTAAATATTATATGTTACTACTTACGTTACACTTAAAAAGTCAAAACTTTAAGTTAACTTTTTTTCTGCAAAGCATTGCCTGCTATTCTTAGTGCATTTTTTGCATATTTTTCATTTCACTTTTAGCTTAGCGCACTATTAGGAAAGCTAAAAGCGTCGCAGTAGCTAAAAAGTAATGAAAATAAAAAATAGCACCCAAAAGTATGCAATACCATTTGTGCACATCGCGTTGTTCATGCTTCATTAGTTACTTTGTGTTCAACACTTTTCGTTTTGGCACATTTCATTTCGTTCCAATTCATTTCGCACGAGTTTTACGCCAACAACTTACGTGCGCGCTGTGCATTTTACGTACATAGCTGTGAGCAAACCAAGGCGAACGCCCAGCACAAAGCTAGCCACCAAGCATCATTTATTGCCCAGCTTAAGGCGTTGACGGCGCTGTAATGCTGGTAAGACGACGGGGAAGCAGCTTTGCAAGGAGCCACGCAAATACCAAGCTGCTCTCTCCCACTTTCACTTTGTGTATAAACGTACCTTCGTGTGCCATTTCGCATAACAATTGGGCTTTGAGTTCAAAACATTWACAGAATTTTTAATAAGCATTTGGTAATCGTTTCGAAAGTCCGCTGATAGTTGGAATTTATTGARATGCCAAAACCAGCACCATGTATGTATAAAAAATGGATGTTGCGTGAGGTGGGAAACTTGAATATAATACGTGAGATTAGAGTCATTTGGGATTTTTTAGTAGCGAAAACTAGTAAACAACAAATTAAATTATGTTATGCGCCTAAAATTTAGCAATAATTTCGGCTAAATAGCTTTAAACAAACATTAGTGCCTAAAATTATGTTATGTTTTCATTGGGAAGAAAGCCTGTTTAATTCGAAATTTTAATCATTTGATTACCAAAATTGCATAGGAAATATAAATATCAAATAATGTCGGCTTCGTAGCATACCTATAGGCGTATGAATTGGCAGAGTAAGTATTTGAACATCACACACATTCGTAACACATTGCCATGATTTAAACMAACATTTCGACTCCTGCCTGGATAAAATTTAATTATTTTGACTCAAAAACTATTACAGACTAGTAGAATAATACCAATTAATAATTAATGAAACTAACCTTAATATTTTATTTAAATATTATATCAACAAATATACCCTATACATTATAATAATTAGAAAGTATACTTTTAAGTTGGTTCGCGATTATAATATTAATAAAGCATATCTTTAGGTGCTCGTTACTACAATTTTTTCCACTTGAAAATAACTATTATATAATTATTCACCAAACTATGACATTTTCAAAGCGAAAACAAATTGTCTTTATATGAAAATTCTCAAACTCACAGTCGCACAAGTACACTTATCTTTCATCAATGTAAAACAACCCAAAAAGTATGAAATGATACTAAGAATTATATTCTGCTTGTCTCTTTTCAGGTATGTAAAAACAACACTAAATTTTTTACTACAAAGTAAGATAGAGCAGCAATTACTGTAAGTAATGCYTTTGTCCCAATATTAAAAATGTTACGAAATCTAAGAAATGGTGAAATAGAAGGCAAATCGGTAAAGTCAAAGCACACTATAAACTCGGAAAAACTTAGTAACGAAAAAATGTATAAATCACGGAAGAAAAAAATTCTACAAAATAGCTGTATTTATTATAAAAGCAATTACCCATAGCCAAAGCATGTCATAAGCAATGACAGCCAAAAATTAAACAAAGCAATTGCCAACGAGTGGCTGGCATAAAGCGCGGTAGCGGTGTGTAAAGCATAGCTGCAGGCGTAGCCACTTGTAGACAGTGATTACAAGCGAATTTCGTGAAAAATCGTACACCAAAGAAATAAGTGCAGCGATAGATTTAAATAGCCGGAGTTTTAAGTATATATATACATATATTTTTTGGATTATGATTGGGCAAGACAGTCAATACAAT
>NW_017537012.1:1652408-1687884 GCF_001853355.1 Bactrocera latifrons
TTTGCTTGCTGCTTAAGACTTAACCCCCATTAGCTAGTTAGACAGCTGTAGGACAATAGCAAATCACAGCCGGCAGTGTGCTGTTGCAGCGCTCAAGTTGCTTATTATATTTTCTTTGGCTGCCACTGGCACTGACATTCGCTGCTTACTTAAAACAAGAGCCAACCGTCTCTGCATGAAGGACAAGCATACCTTTTATGCATGTGTATTTGCACTGGCTAGACGGCGCAATAAGAAACTCAGCGTTATGCTTGGCATGCAATAGCTAAAGTGCGCTGATTCTACTTTCTTATATTTTATTCGTTTCTTTTTTTGTTGAATTTTTTGTGCCTTCTAGTTACCACAATTTAGTCCAACATCAGGCATAGCCCCCCAAAAAAATATTGCAGCATAACTCGCTAACTGCTTGCTTTGCGTTGAAAAATGCAAAATAGACGCGCGCATCCGGCTTGACTTTCTAGGAAACTATTCAGTGTGCAAGCTGCTGGTTGTATTATATCATATTGTTTTAAGGGGTGTGAGGCGCCTGCGGTGCCTTTGCGTTTTAACTAACCCACACAGCTTCCATTTCACCAATACTTGCCCCTGCCAGCATATTTTACGCATACATTCTTGCCGGTATCGACCGCGCGCTTGTTTGCATATTAAAACCAAATAAGCAATAAAAATAATAATAGCGCTTTGTTAAGGCTGCCTCTACGACGACTCCTGCCACGTCTACTACACTCCTCAAGGATAAGCATCTTAGCGTTTCAGTTTCYGTTTGTCTATGCCTCCGTCTTCGACTATTACGTTATGGCTATTTTCCGATGTCTTATGGATTTTGAATAGCAAAATAAAAATACTTACTGGTGAGTGCAGCTAAGTCACTTGAGCTTTACAGCTGTTTATGCAGCAAGGCAGGATATTAAAAAAAATGGGTGGCTCTACTCCTACTGTAATAGGAAAGTAGAGTAATGGYTGACTAACTATTTGTATGTATGTGTGAGTACAAAAAATATAGTCGCATGCTTCAGCTGGCAGGATGTAACAAAAGGTTCTTGATGCTGTCCTAAATGCTGGCATTCATAAATATACGCAAAAGAGGTTGCGAATAAAGTACAGGAAGCGCGCACAAAAATGAGGAAACGGCTAAATGCGAAATATACTAGTGTGCAGAAGCAAAATATTAGAAAATGCAAAGTGAAGAGTAAGCGTCGATTGAAAGGGAAATAAAAAATCGCCGTAAAAGCCAAGTAAATCATTGTAAACTGCAGCAACGCTGGACGCAGATGCTTAAGCTGCAGTTATTTTCGTTCATTTCACGGCGCAAGAAAGTATAGAGACCTAAAGGTTTCACGTGGCACCAGCATATACATACATATATGAATTCCGAACGCTGAAAAGTGCCCCAACTGTTAAGTAAACGCTACTAAATATRCATATTGGAAAAAATTTACATATCCAAAGCAAATAATGTGTCAAAGCAGGGGTGATGTGTTTCCGTAACCCACTGAAAGTGCGCACTTCTTCTTTTATATTATCGAGCACCCTTATGTCCTTCATAATCCTTCATACAATAACCCACTCACACGCCAAGGCAGCAGGAAATTTGAATGGACGTAAGGCAAGTGAATGAAATTTGCAAATATTTTTCAAAAATTGATCTCACAACGGAAATTGATAAAAAGCTTAGATAGCAGACGCACAAATATACAGATATACATACAAACTTACATGCATACACAAACACACATAAAAGCGTTCGCAGTAGCAGGAGTGACAACAGCGAAAATATGGCGCGCAGCAGAAGCAGAAAAAACACAAATAAAATAAAGCAGCGTAAAAAGAATTGATTTGTGTCCACACACACGGTATGGATATATGTATGTATGACCAACGCTTAGTGTTCCTGCTTTACTACCGTTCAAGAAATTTTATGAAAAAGCTAAGGGACTGACAAAGCTTCTTCAATGCTCCAGTGGGCGCTGCAAGCAAAAAGGTTGCTCCAAGGAATTTTTATTATGATTTTAAGTATTTTATTAATATTTTTTGTAACTCTTTTCGCTTCAGTAATTTTTTTTATTTTCACTTCTAGACGCATTTACAATTTTCYCCTTGTATTTTACTACTTTCTTCCACGCAATTTGTACTTTTTTATGCTGGTTTCTTACTTTATTGTTGTCCTTCGAGTCCTGTTTGCTACTATCGGRCTGCTTCCAATACATGATTGAACAGCACGAAAAAAAACAAAAAAAAGTAAATAAATATTAAAACTCAGTAAAATTGAGCTCTAAAATATGTTAATGCAGCATAAAAGCACTCAAAGCTCATTTAAGCGTTAAGTGCTTATTTTTGTAGGGATTTTGAAATTTTCATGATTTTTTGCCTAAAATTGGCATGAGTTTTTGAGCTTAAAAGTATGCAGTCGTATATTGRCTGCATTAGACAAAGCGAAAACTCGGGCATATAATTCAAATGTCTAATAGATATCGTAAGCTTTTCTTAAAGCACTACAAACGAYTTCAGTTGAGAAATTTGTTTGCTAAGGCAAAATTGCTATGCAACAATTTACGGTGATGGGCAAGACCTCGGCAGTCTTGATTTACAAAGATCTAGGAAAAGTGGGAATACTGGCAAACTCCGCTCAAAAATTAGCGATGATAAAAGGTTACTTATACGCAGTGACGGTTTGTAATTACTATATACCATAAAGGTTACGTATACGCACTGACATTTTCTTTTTCACTGAGCATTCGAGTGTTGTTTCAAATTCTCTAAATTTTGTTAATTGTTCTGAGAAATAAAGAAAGTTTAAATTAAGAATATCATTATCAATAACACTAGTTAACAAACGGTAGGAAAAATTGGCTACTGATGTGATAAGAGGTCACTACCGGAGAAATCTGAAGGAAAAATTAGCGTCTGGTATTCTAAGAGRTCTGTGAGGTAATTGAGGTGCACTAAATACGAATTTTAATTCCAAACTATCCATCACGAACAGCTATTTTTGTCATTTTAGTAAATGGTGGTGGTTTGACACCTGCACCCCCTGACTAAAGCACAAAAAATCCTTCATAATAGGACAATACAATAATTTACAGTTTAATTAGTATAAGATCATTAAACTCAATAAGTTAGTGGTTCTGCAAACATTCTCTGATTTAATTATTTTCATAACTATACCTTCCCAATTGAAAGCCAATTTTATACAAACAAATATCACACATAATCTCGTCGACAAATTTTTGTAAGCCACACCAAGACACACAGCCCAGCCTTAATAACACCAAAAGCATGCGCATACTAATTAATGAAAAACGCTTTGGCGCTTTGGTATATCAAGCGGCTACAACAAATTATATTTCCAAAAAACCAAATATACTCAAAATCAAAGCCTATCCTTAAGCGCTGAGCGCAATTTAGACTTCCATTAAAAACCAATTTTGCACAAATTCTTCCACCGCAAAGCATTTCACTGTCAATAGTTGTGTAAGTCATCAATTCGAAACGTATGGTGGCACGCCATACACACACCAGCGCAGCAACATTTCTGTACGCCAATTTATGACGCTGTGCTGCACGTGGCATGCACACGCAATCAAATGTAATGCCACCACAATTGGCAACAAAATGAAATCGTGTCCAACCGCAGTATTGTCAGTTGTGCCACAAAATTGTCCAATTATGTGAGCAAATGTTCAAATGCGCAACCAATATACGCATACATACATATGTACATACTGAGTTGCATGTGCCAGCAATCAGTGGCAATAGCAAATTCAATAGAAAAAATTATTGGCAATGCTTTGAAATTTCGGCGCACACCGCGACATGCGGACACTGGCGACGCATGCGTTAACAACAGCTTTACAAGCCACGCCCGCCCGTATGCGGCAACAATGTAGGCGCTGCAGTTGAAGAGCCGTAATAGGAGCGGCAGTAAACGACATTTTTAAATAAACTGAGCGAAAACAACTACACTGTAATGCACTCGGTGTAATAACTGGTGCAGCCAACAACAAAAACAAGTGAAACAAGAATTAAAATATTAAATTAATTAAATGAATATCGTAATGAAATTGTGTAGAAATGACAAACTTATTAGTTTTGTTGACACAAAAAAATTGCAGGCAATMAAAATTTACCAGCGTAGATTTTCATGCCCCATAATGCCCCTTTTTCGTTTATTGTTTGGAAAACTGTATTTCTTTTATTGATATTAGAGCATTTTTCAGTCGTAATAGCATTTTGACCTTTACGCTTATCTTACACACAATGTGTGCTTGATTTCACTACTCATATGTACGTGCTTGCAATTTACCGAAATTTTGTGCCTACTTTAGCTTGATTGCGATTAGCAAGTATAACGGAAGTATACTAGTCCGAATTGCACCCGTTATTCATGTGYATGTGGTGTTTATAGCCGCTAAAAATGCAATTTGCAAAATATTCTTGACCGCTTACTGTACTAAGATTTCAAGTGATATTTGTGACAATATTGTTTGTAGATTGGATATAAACAGATTATTATTAAGAAATAATTGCAAAACGCAAATAAAAGTTACGTATAAGMAATGGCACATCATTGGATAACTATAATATTTGATTTATCGGTATTTTTTTATTTTGGATTTTAATATAGATCTTACGCTCAAAATGTATTGAATTTGTGCCACTAGTTCTTCTATTTCGTGCTTCATTTGACTATGATTACGTATACGCCATGGAATATCATTGAAAAACTCTGCGGTTTCGTTTGAGTGATATTACTTTGAAAATATACGAGTTTTCATATGATTCTAAAATCAAAATATATTGAATTAGTGCCATTAGTTATTCTTTTTCTTGCTTCATTACTGATTTTATTAAAGTTACGTATACGCAGTTTTGAAGAAAAAAGCGAAAATTTTTTCAACGAAGTTTTTCGCTCCCAAAGTTAGTATCGCACGCTTTCTATGCTAAAAAAAAACTATATATACTATTTATGGTTATTGTGCATACGTTTACGCTGTTGACTAATCTTATTGAATATTTTAGTGACATATTACCAATAATGTTACGWAAAGACAGTGTCACTGATATAAGCTAAGCACCGATATAAAATTGAACCACTTTAAATAGATTKCTTACTAAAAAAAAATTTACTAAARGAAACAAATCAAAGTATTCCTAATTTCCAATCAAAAAAACTAGCAAAGAAATTACGTTTAATACCCCTCCATTAAGCGCCCACGGATCGGCGGATATTTTAAATCAATATTACCGTCTCGCGTAACGCCTTTATTTGCTTACATGCAAACTATCAATTGAATATCACTCATACGCCCCATATGCCAAGCAAACAAATCATTCAACATGCCATGCAATTTCCCATGCATATATGTATGTGGCACGCATATACACAAGCATATTGCCACATCAGCCAAGTACTGCCACAAGCAATTTATTTGTCAGACAGTCAGCGAATTAGATGTGGTAAAAGACTGCATGCCATGTTCAACAGCATACACACACACACGCGCATATGTCTGATTGCATGCATATAACTAAAACGCCCACATGACAGGCAACACTTAATTTCCACAACTGCAATAATATTTCATTTGAATTCAATCGGCGAAAGTGTAAAAGAAATGTGTGATAGTAACAAGCGCACAAATGTGCATATTTACATATTAACATTCACATGCATATCTATTTACTTTTCGTATCGGGCAAATAAAGTGATCGAGTAGGTTAGATTGAAGYGAAGCGCCAGCCTATACTCCTCTCTGCAATATGTTTTTCTCTTTTTTTCCTACTCATGTAACCACATGTTACTTATTTCGGTTAGCCAGCAACTGCCAAGCTTGTCTTCATGCAGAGCGTTAGTCAAATAAACGTTTTCACTACAGAAATGCTAAGCAAAGGATATGAAATGMAAGTTAAAGCAAGCACCGGTGTGTTAAACATACATACTAGTGAAGTTTTTCGGGTATACTGCATTTTCTTTATTTCATTTTAATCAAATTATACTAGAGGATTATTCTATGCACAYCTTTCAGTAACACTTATGAGACAAAAAAGTACTAAAATGTGTCTGTTTGTCGCTGCCTATAACAGATGGGTATGTTATATTCTAGCTATGTGGCGGGAGCTGCCAAACTGTTATCAATTGAAGCACACCAAAGGCTTTCGAAAGTACTCGTGTACAGTTATCGTCAAAAAAATATATACGCTTCAAAGAAATTTGATATATTATAACCTTATATCAGCGATGTGGTTATATTGGTACTTTAATACCCATTTTCTTTCAAGAAAATTTTAACATGTAATAATCCAGTTAAATACATCAAATATATAGTATAACTGCATTCAAGAAATATTGTGCATATTCTTTAATTTAAGAGCAAAGTTTTTCGGTAAAAATTAAACTATGGTTACGTATACGCAATGGCAATTAATATAAACACGCTGATTTTAAAGTTATCACTCTCTGAACGAAGATAGAGCATTTCTGAGTATATTTTCCAGATCGTGACACTATAATATATATGTAGATGCCAAACAAACTGACCGCGAATAATCAAGTTTTTGTATGAGAAACTTTTGTATTTGACAAAATATCTTCACGAAATTTGACATAAAGTTTTATCTACGACAGCTCTAACATCTCCAAAAAAAATTTTTTTAAATCGAACTGCTTGAGTATATAGCAGCAGCCATACAAACTGATACCTCAAAATCAAATTCTTGTAAGAAAAACTTTTTTGGTTCAAAGGTGTTTTCATATTAGATCTTCAGTTTTTCGTTAAATAACGAAGTTAACATTTTTCTGGTTTTTATTAGAAAATTCTCATAAAGCAGTTGTATATTACACTTAAGTGTTACTAATAAATTTTAGTATTTTCCTACTTTCTTACTTACGTCAGAAATATCTGGGTTCAGAATGATAAACGCACATTAAAATTCAAAATCTATATTCAGTCTAAGCTGCTGAAATAACTCTTTTAAAAATTTCACTTTACTCAAAAATCGCTGCTGGCYGTAGTCAATTGAATGTAAACTGTTCACTCAGAAGTATTTATAAGTAAGTAATAGACTGCACTTGTTCGCATTAGACAGCGCTTGCTAGTTCGCCTGTGATTTTTTTCACTTACTCATGTTCTTACCAGCGCAAAGCACACCCTCCGCCGCGTGGCATCAAAAACACCATCGTTAGAAATTTAGCCCAAAAATGCCACTATCAATAAAATGTGCTTCCTTCTTTCTTTTTCGCATACTCCAACGACACTGCCATACTTTGGTTGGCAAATCTTTCGTAACTATTTGCAATTCAAGCATAAGCGCATAAGTTTGCATATAAAAATATTTATGCATGTGTATATTTGCGTGTACGTTGGCAAGGACAAATGTTGCAATGAATATATTTGCCATTTTAGTGCATCGTAGGCGGGGCGGAAGTGGCAGGGGTTCGTTGGCTTACRCGCCATATGCGCCTTGCCTCGTCATCTTTTACTTGCCACATTGTTTTTTATGCGCATTATTTGTGTCGCTTCGACGTTATTTGCCTGCTAGTGCGCTTTATGTATGCCAAACATGGCAAAGCATGCCGGCAAGCAGGCATACGAATGGAGTATGCATGCTAAGAAATATTTGCCCAGTGAATGAGTATGTGTGCCCAGATAGTGAGGGCTTGAGCAGGCGAGAGGAAGAGTTGCATGTGTGTCGTTTGTATTGATATGCCTTTAACTGCATATGGAATGGCAAATATATGTGCGTAYATTTCTAGTAATGTCCGCACCACGCCTAGCCTCTTTTCTTCGTACAAAAGCACGAATATGCATGTGTATGTCGTTGATATTTGCGTATTGCTGCACACACATTTCATTCACCACATATGCATACCAACCTTTTCTCAATCATTCTTTATGCCGCTTCCCGCTGTTGCGCGCCGCTTTTGTGCGCCTCTTATTTGCTTTGAAGTGTATTAAATTGCAAACGGAAATGATAGACGGAAGTGGTTGCGTCGATTTGTGTGCGACTTCCTTGCTGCTCCGCATATTTGCTCACTTCTTTCTTTATGCATATGCTCAATGACAAACACACGCATGGCGCTAAAATAAAATACATGCACATACACTCCGACACTGTGCATGGGTAAGGGTGCATTTAAAGTATGCCTTCATTGCATTGTCGCGGAAATTGCAAAGGCGTTTGCGTTGGCAGCCCATTCATTGGTAATGGTGTCGGCGGAAATTTTGCATTATTTGCATTGCTTGGCATTGCCATTGCGGTTGGTATGTGTGAAAAAAAATTTCGCGCAGCGTTGTGGTCGCGTAGCGTCAATGGAGAAGGTGTAGTGGGTGTCATGCATGTGGTGTGCAATGTGGGTGGTATGGGATCGTACAAATGGAAATGTCGTAATTGAAGGCTTYAAGGATATGCTCACTACTTTGGGCACTTAAAATTAAGTAGAGAAGTTTATTTAAAATAAGAAGTAATTTTTAAAACAATTTCTTCAGAATTAGTAAATGTTTGCGCTGATACCTGACCACTATAGCATMGAGATTTAGTGTGGAAAAAATTACCATTAAAGATATCGTTACAAAATTTGTCACAGATTATTATCTAAGCCAGTGCCAAAATTCCCAGAGAAATCGTTCAGATCGGTCTACTATAGCATACAGTGGATAAGATATAATTACAAAATTTGGCACAGATTATTATCTCAGTGCTAAAATTTCGGGAGAAATCGTTCAGATCTGGCTACTATAGCATATAGCGGCCTGCAAATTCGAGTTGTGGTATCAAAAACTTTTTATTTGACAAGATATCGTTACAAAATTTTAAATAGAGTTCTACTAGAACGCTGGAGTTTGCGAAGAAMATTTTCAAATCGAATCACTATAACATATATGTAGCTGCCGTACAGACTGAGCGTTCAAATTTTTATCAAGTTTTTATATGAAAAACTTTTTTCTTTTACAAGATAACTTGACAAACYTTACCACATATTATTATCTTAGGCAGTGCTAAAATCTCGTTCAGATCAGACGACTATAGCATATAKCTGTCATACAAAGTAATCGTTCAAGTTCAAGGTCTTCTATAGAAAACTTTTTCATTTCACAAGATATCGCCATGAAATTTGGCGTGAAATATTATTTAATGGAACGCTCTAATCTCCGAGCATGTTGTTCAGATCGGG
Organism: Bactrocera latifrons; assembly: GCF_001853355.1. NCBI lineage: Eukaryota > Metazoa > Arthropoda > Insecta > Diptera > Tephritidae > Bactrocera > Bactrocera latifrons. The sequence goes on from NW_017537012.1 coordinate 1,661,581, forward strand.
TTACCAAAACATGTAGCTGCCATACTCACTGGCTTCTCAAAATCAAGTTAATTTTTTTATACTTTCTTTTTATACACTTTAATGCGATAAAAAATACACACGTGAAAGATATTATTGCTGATGAGCAAGTGCAGCTAACATTTTCTCTAGTTCCCCAATAATTATTAACTCTTTAGYTTCTTCCTTTGGAAATCTGAAAAGCTTAAATTTTTAAAAATTTCCATTCTATCTGTTACAAGAAGATTAGTAACTTAGTTTTACCTAATACCGTACCAGCTTTTTTTTGAAGCAAGAATAGTTTTTGCACAAAAATACTGAAACCGGAAGCGGCTATGTGCCTAAAAGTATGTATTACTTTCGATAAAACCTACTTTCTTTCAAACGAGAATAATTTTTTCTCAAAAAACCGGCACCGAAAGCAAATTTAATAATTATATGCGCTTAAAAGTATGCAACTAATAAACGTTTTTGTAAGCAATTACCATTTGCACACATAATTCAGTATTCATAAGTACAAATACTAAAGTACATATGCCGCTTAAATGCATATAAATGAATTTCTTTATTACAAACTTTAAAGTAGAGACCAAATTTTCGTCAAATTCAATTATTTGAGTTACGCAGCCACAAAGACAGCAACATTTTTGGTTAAATACCAACAATTTGCATATTTCAGTGCCAACACGCACACACACCCGGTTATGTAGGCATACAATATTCAAATCAAAAATTCATAACCAAACGCAAATAGCAAAGTGTCATGTTTGCCAAAGTCAAACTGCACACAGATATACTCGTATACAAGCGCTGACTATTTGCTTACATGCATATTTCCATTTGAAAGTGTTTGCAAATATGCAAGCCAACAAATGCATATACAAATAAATAAATACATTAAGTTTTGCTGGAAAATATTGTGTAAAATATGTCAATTCAATTGCAAATGCAAAGCATTGCCATAACAAGCACACACATACATATGCACATATATAAATGAGAGTACACTAATTTCATTTAAATCAAAATGCAGGCTCGTTAAACGCTCATATGCGCCCAAATGCGTGTGCGTGCGTTTAGCCACATGGCGTTATGTTTGTATGTGTCTATACACTGTCTCTTATACACATCTTGTGCGTGCGTTTAGCCACATGGCGTTATGTTTGTATGTGTCTATACATGCACACGCACACACACATATGAGCGAGTAAATTTAATTTATTTTATGCACAGCAAACGAAATGCTTATAAATGCAATTTAATCCTCTTCATATTGTAGCCTATGTGTATAAAAAGCACGCTTGATCAACAGAAACAACAAACATGCACAAATACCTACATATATATGTAATTGCATAGACGAAAAACAAGCGTAGTAATCAAAAATTGAACAGTCGCAAAGGCTACGTAGAAAAGTGTTGCATGCCATGCGGTCAGCCGTAAGCTTTACAGATTTCCAACACACTCACACATACACATGTACAGCGCATACAGCGCGCAAAAACCATAATGAAATATTGATAATTTTATTAACAATTTCATGTTTACAAACAGCCGTGTGTGTGACAAAAAAAACTTGTCACTCTCACACATACAAACAAAAGCTTAATGCATTGGGTTGCATACCACAAGGCGGTGTTGAGTGGCACTTTAGCGCTTTTAGTCACGTAAATTATTTATATATGGCAACAGTGAGCAAAGCGCAAAAACGCGAAAGTGTATGTGTGTGCGTGCGTAAAATCTTCTAAAATACTAAAATATTCATAACATAACTATAAATCTTAGATAACTCCTAGGCTGGCCCTGTTGCACATACACACATACAGCAATTCCATGCATACATTTACAGCCAGCTTTTGCTGCAAAAAGTTCGTAACAAATTGAATTTTACGCCAAAATGTCAYTTAAGTAAAAGCAACATAAATTTGCAGCAACAAAAAGTAAATAAAAACAAAGAAAAATGTACACTTTGGCTGCACTGAAGATATAATACCCTGCACAGTTATATTTCTTGCAGCATAAAATAGTTTGAAAAGATCTTTAAATATACATATGTGCAATATGTATGGAGAGTACTCCAGTATATAGTATATGGAATCGCTAATAGTCGCTTGTCAAATGAAAGAGTTTTCCATATGACACCTTGATTTTGAGCGATCAGTTTGTATGGCAGCTATATGTTAAAGTGGTCCGATCTGAACAATATATCTAATGATTGTAGCTTTGGCTTTGATAATAAGTTTTATGAAGATGTATGGTCAAATAAAAGAGTTTTCTATATAAGAACTTGTTTTTCATCGACCASTTTATATGGCAGCTATAAGCTAAAGCTTTCTGATCTGAGCAATATATTCGCAGATTATAACTTCGACTTCTAATATTATATATGCCAAATTTTGTGAAGATATCTTGTCAGTTGAGAAAGCTGTCCATACAAGAACTCGATTTTCAACGGTCAGAAAGCTTCTTTGGARGAAATGAGCGTGTGAAAAATTTCAGAATGATATCTCAAAAACAAAGCGGCTAAATCGAGTATATTCTTACAGRCGAACATGGCTAAGTAGAGTCAACGCGTCACATACCTGGCAAATATTTAATRTACCCTGTGTTCAGGGTATAATGACAGTATATTCAAAGCTAAACGCKCTCAACGCAACTTATGGCAACCAAAAGCTAGGCATAGCGACAACTAAAAGCAGAAGTTTCAAGTTTTTTAACAGCAAAAACCCCAAAACAGTTATATAAAACATAGAAATGTRCAAACACTCCAAATGCTTGTTGCTGCAATGAAGCGCAAAATAGCGGCTAACAACAAGCTTACAAAAACAACAACGCTAGAGCATGTAGATAATAGCAAAAAAGACAGCAGCAAATGCAGCAACGCAGTCTGGCTATTTTAATGTGCAGCATAAAATCCGATCTGCAACAAGTCAGCGCACACATATACATAAGTAAAAGTGCACATAGAAATATTTGCAGCGTTTTGTCAAGCTCAAAGCCTATAGTTTTTATGTACAAATGTCTGTATTTTTATATGTATGTATTTGTATGTAACAGCCAGTCAGCGTCAGTGGTCTGCGACCGTCTAAAAACTGCCTTTCCGCTTTTCGTCGCTGCCACACACATTGATTTAACCACATTAGGGGCATTTGTAACTCGTTTAGGAGATTTGTCCATGTCCTTGTCCGTCTGCGTTTCTGAGTCGTTTGGCTTTAGCTGCTGCAAGCAATCACCTAAAATGTTTGCATCGCTCCSCTAACACCACCGCTTCCTGCAATTTCAATCACTCATCACTTTACTGCTTCTATATTAGACACACACACATATACTTGCATAGTTATACATATTACAGTGGATATACATACAAATACATATTTATACATATATTCGACTCCCAGCTTTGTGCTTTTCGTTCAACTCCTCTACATATATATCTTTTCTTTTTGCGGCTCATCATCTCTTCACTTCTGCTGATTGTGTCCGGCACAGACTAGTGGCTGCTCCGTTGTTAATTCCTCCCCTCAAAGTCTAGGGGATCAACGCACACATTACAACTACTGGCAAACGGCGTCGTTTCATTTGTTTGACTTTACTCAAAAACGTTGTTGAGTCGTTGTTGAAAAGTTCATCATGTTGAAATTAAATTTCGTTACAAGTGCATTAGTAGTAGTGGTGTTGTAAATTCCAATTGCTTTCATGCGTCTGTGATTGTGTGGTGGCAACAGTTGCACAGAGTGTCTTTCGTTTTCATTTCCGGTAGAACTTTTAAAGGTGATTTTTTCGATATTAAATGAGACTTTGCTTTACTTTCAGTTAGTAAATTAATTTAATGGTATTTTTTTGCATGTTCTCTTAGTAACTTCTTTAATTTTTTAAAAATTGATGAATATCAAATGATTTGAAATGACTTTTTCTAACAAACCGAGACTGTTAATTAAAAATTCGAAACTTCCGTACTTATAAACAATAACATAAATAGTCTCAATGATAGCTGTAATTTTGGAAATTCTAAAATCAGTCAGCTATAAGGCTGTATAAAGGAGAAAACTAAGTTCCTGCCATTTTTTGCTGTATATCACTTTTTGTGACACTAGCATCATCGATTCGCCATTTCATTGCTCGCTCACAGTTTTTTYTTTTACATGTAAAAGCAACTACAACGTTACTGATTTGACTTCAATTTAGCAGAGTAATCTGATGTATCCACAAATTGGTATAACGGCATATTTTAGACCGGTTTTAAAAAGTTTATACCAGTTTTATTTTTTCAAGTGACATACATATAACTGTCCAAATTTGAATTACAAAGATTTTTTTTTTTTTAGACTTTAGAAATTTAAATCTTGAAATATAATATAATTATTTATAGAAAACCTAAAGCGCGAATACTTGTAATCACGTGATCACTAAAGTATAATTGGCGCAAAAAATAAGTATGCAGATGTATTCACATATCGGTATAAAGAAGTACTTCATGCCAATTTTACATACTTTATACCAGTTATACCAATTTCCTTTTTTCTTGTGAATAACTCAAGTAAGAAATAGCTTTTCAAATTTAAATTACAAAGATTTTTTTTATAGATTTTATAAATTTAAAACTTGAAAAAATATAATTATTTATAAAAAACCTAAAGCAAATATTCACACTTGTTGCAATCAAAAAAGTATAGTTGGCGCAAAAAAATAGTACGCAGATGTATGTATGTACGTGGTAGAACCAGTTTGACAGATTTAATGCCAGCATTTTTTTTTTTAATTTTAAACAAGTTTTCTCTTTTCTTGTGAATTACTCAAGTATTAAAAGACTGTCGAAATTAATAGAAAATTTTTTTAATAGATTGTTTGATTGCCTGCCATAGCTATTCGATTCGCTACTCTCTAAACTTGGCGACAGCTTACTTTATGTGACAATTCTAACTGAAAATGCTTGTTYTTGTTTCATAAATACTCTCGACCTTTCTTGGCGTTAAAAAAATTTATTTTTATACTCAACTCAAGCATTTTTTACCTTACATTTAAAAAAATAAAATAATTATTTTTTATATACATGAGTGTCAGAATTTCAGTTTAAAATTCCATATGAATAACAACACTTCAGATAAAATTTAAACTTTTATTGCCAAATGACAGCTAGAAATAACTATAAAAGAAGGGTCGCCTTTATATATATTATAAATACATACATACATATGTATGTGYAACTAAGCGGTAACACAATTGAATAGCCRATATTTCCACTTCAATGATGATAAACTACTGTACACTGGGGCATGCACCAATACGGCAAATTTACAACTCAGCCAAAAAGGCAGACAAAACGAACTGAAAGCAACAGGCGCTTGAAGCAGATTTCCAACTGCACAAGAACTGATATGTGAAGCAAGCTATCTTTGCCATTACTACAGCTTTTGAATATTTCGGTAGCACAAAAGAAATGTTGGTATATTAACTTATAAAGCATACCTGTATCTAATGGCTCTATTGCAAAAATATTTGGCATATTATAAATGCAATGAGTTGTAAAGGCGGGAGACTGAATAAAATGCTTGCATACAGGCATTTAGACCCAACAGTCAACGGCAGGGTGGTTGACGCTAAACTGATGGTCAACAACAACAACAACCACAAATGGTATAGAAGCCATACAACAACAGCAATAATAATAATATGTACTAACAACAGTCATAACAATAATAACAGAAATTTGTTATGCAGGCAAGGTTGTAAGGACGTGRGGCCAAGTATGTGAGGCGTAAAGCACTTTGTAAGTAAAGCCTAACCTAAAGCGAAGAGTACTCATTGGCAGGCAGCCAGTGAAGCAATAAGCAACAGCACTACTCGAGGCAGGCAACAAGAGTSCTTCAACATTGAAAGCAGGCAGTCAACAAGCCGAATGAGCCGTAGACAGACAGGGATGCATGCAGGCCATGCAGGCAAGTGTGTCGCTTCCAGGCAACGAAAAACACAAGCAACGCCACCTTTACGGGYATCTTGCCTACGCGCACGCCAGGCCACACGCCTAGGCATTTGYAGCTTAAGAATGTCGAAGTTCGCATTACATACTTTCGATGAGTGCCGGCGCTGCATGCTTCACTTGGCCTGCCTGACTTCAAACAACTGATTGTTGCATTTGCTGCTGTGGTTGAGTTTTGTTGGCTTGTTTTTAGCGGTTTTGTTGTACATTTGTTGCTGTTCTTATTGTTGTTTGGCCGATTTGCACAGATAACTGTAGGCATCGGAACATGGCAGTTGCTAGTTGCATGGGGTTAAACAAGACAATACATGTGGCAGCAAAGGATGAGGCATATCTTGTGGCAAGGACCGTGCGCTTCACTGGCTCCATGGTTGCTAATGCTATGCATGTTTTTGCTGTTGCTGCGGCTACACGTCAACTTTTACTCAAGCAAATGAGAATTTTAGCAAAATTACAAAACAACAACAATAAAAAGGTACATTACAGCAGCGTCAGATAGTTTGAGGTTAAAACAGGTCACTCTCTCCTAGCATATGTGTGTGGTTGTGTTAAACAATGCTTAAAAAGCTGCGTTGTATCACCGTACCAATCAATGGTAGGAGTAAGAAGATGCTTTTGCAGAGCCTTGGCTACACAACAACTACAAAAACAACTTATATATATTTTKCTCCACACTCTAGCTAGACTTGGTCGCTTCCGTCTACTAATTTCTACACAATTTATTGAGTAACGTTTGACTATTGGGKTTTTCTTCGATATCCTGACAAAAGTTTTGAAAAGTTGTCGACTTTGTTGTGCRTCTAGTTTTTGTTGTCTGCCTGTAAGGAGTTGTGAGTAGAAACAACATTAAGACACACACATACTAAGCTYAGCTTCCGCACGCATGAGGATATACTGACATGTCAGCAGGCCTTTGTCATACCTCACCAACCTCAGCTGAAGAAAAACAGGATTTAACAACAAATACATACTAACAACAAATACATACAAACAACTATGAAGAGTTGCATAAAATACAAAGTGTATTTATCGCACACCATATAACAATACCTAAAAGTATGCTACAACAATGTGTCACACATAAGCAGCAACGTAGGGTATCTGTGTTAGTAAATAATAAGGACGCGTAAGTGTACATGCGTGTATGCACGTGTATGTGTTGGGGAAATGTTATCGCCTGARTGCAAGTAATTTAATGTGATTGAGAGATTGAAGTGCTGGCAAAAACATGCATGGACACTTTAAAAGTGAAAACAAATGTGAAGAAAAGCTTAGCGTAGAACAGGAAAAGCAAAATGTGAAAGCTAGAGGCAACATTACGCCAAATCAGGGGTGCTCAAACAAATAGAATGTAGGGTGGTAGATAACAACAGAGGGTAGCAAAACTCGCAAGGACTTTTGTTTACTACAACTTTGTGGTTCTGGTGCTTTATCTGCAGCATGCTCCTCTCCTCCACTTGCTTGGCCGTAAACAACATTGAATTTTATTGATTGAATTCGTTTAGAAGGTGACGCAGCTGCAATTCAATTAAGGTAAGAGTTGGTTAGTTAGTTGCCGGAGGCAAATGTACATGAAGAGCTTTTTGGGGTGTGTGCTTTTATGTTTCTACTGTATTTTTGTTGTAACACAAATAGCGCATATGTATATATATATATATTTGCGCAATATATGAACTGTAAGAGTGTATGGACAAAGTGAATCGTCACTTGATTAAAAACTTAACTTGACATGCTCATTAAATTAGTGAGTGTTATTAAATTTAAATCTCGTGAAATGTAATTAAACATTTACTGCAAAGTTTGGTGAGCRCTAAATTATACACAATAGTAAAATTTAAGTTATTGTAGTTTCTAAAAATATTCAAAAAATCTTKCTTTATCTTATTACTTCAACCTTAGTTGCTTTCAAAGCTTTTTTAAGCTTTCCGCCTTAATTAAAGTCACTTTCTTCAAGACAAARTAGTATTTTCTATCATAGCTATAACTTTGTTTATTCTTAATAAAGCTTTCTTGGTTACAACTGATAAGAAAGCTTTATAAAAAGCTCTAGTTCCAGATAGTTCTAGTTGTAGAGCTTTTGAAAGCTTTCCGCTTTTTATAAAGTCACTTTTTTAAGATAATGTGCTTTCCTGATTACTAATRTTAAGAAATCTTTGTAAAACGTTTTAATTTTAGAGCTTTTAAAAGCTTTCGGCATAAKCTGAAATCATTTTACCTCGAAATACATTATTTAAAGCTCTTAAAGCTTTTTTTTTTTTTAATTTATAAATTACATTTAAGAATACTCTCTTCTCAAGAATTTCTATGTACAAGCATTAGAAAGACATTACTAAAAGCTCTAAAAGCATATTCTTAATCTAGCACCGATGATTTCCATTATGTATAAAAGATTAAAAAAATTAAAAAATACTAATAAATTACCTGGCAAATATACTACTGACAGCTTTAAAAGCTTTCTGGATTTAACACACAAGTGCCATTTTAGAATGTGATATTAATAATTTTCATTACACAAACATACATTGAACAGAAACCAAAAAACTTTATAAGTAATCCGAAACACACAATACTAAAATCTCCAAAAGCTTCGAAAGCTCATCTGTTGATGTAATGTAAGTTATTATTTGTTATTTACGACAAATTGAGTTAAGTTTTATCAAACATTCTCAACCTTTAACATTTCGTTTGATCTTCATTGACACACAGCTACAAGCTTGTTAAAGAATATGCAATAAAAAGCTTACAAAGTAAGATCATTCTGCTAACTTAAAACCCGCAAAGCTCACCGATTACCTTTCGTGCGAGCAAACTTTTAACTCCAACAGCCGATAATTTTTGCTACAAACAACCATTTAAGTAAAGACATTTCCTAATTTTAAAGCATTTTAAATGCAACGCCGACTACAAACTKATACCCTTAAAAGCGTGCAATGCAAATATAGCGCACAGCATGCAAAGCTGACAAAACTTTTTTAATGTAATTGAATTAAATTGCGAAAAACGTAGTGAATTAAATAAGTTTGAGCGCGAATCGCAACCGCTGCCTGCACCGTTATATCGTCGACGCTGCGTTGCTTAGTTGACAGCGAGTTGTAAAAGCTTGACGGTGGTTTGGTGCTTTAGTACTTTCATTGCCAACACAATGACGACAGCATTTAAGCTGAATGGGCTGCAAGCAGCAGACGACTGTAATACAACAAAGAAGGCAACAAAAACACAGAAGCGTGCACTACGATTTTCTCCGTCATGGATTTTGCATAAAGGCTAAGACGGTGAGGGATTGAGCCAACGCGGATTTAGCTAAAAGAATTTGCGCGAAGTGTCGGCAAAGGGGTGCACTGAGAGTATTTTGCCTTTTGATGCGGTTTTACAAGTGGCAAGACGTGAAATATACCAAATCCACGGGCAGCCAGTCAACGACGGCACAACAGCATGCACTAAGGCGCAAGTTGCCACCACATTCGCCAATATTATGTTGCATGCCACACACACATAGACATACAAAGCGCGTAATGGCAGCATTTTTCTCAGCGTTGTAATATATTTTTCAACTTATTTTTTATTTCAGTTTTTTCGTGAACTGAACTTCGGCGTTAAGCAGAAAGTTAAGCGACTGGAGTCTACTGCCACTACTTCGGCGCACACATACTTACCGACTACTTTTGGCAGTTGTCGCTTTTCTACTACTTACTAAATTTTTTACAATTTAGTGGAGAAAACTTTTCGGCAAGCGCAGTGTATGTGCGCGTAAAAGTATATGGCAGCTTTAGTGTGTGTGTGCGCTGTCGCTTGTAGCCATATCGCTGCGGGAATTACACTAATTTGACTGTTTTTTCACTTCAATTGAGTGATTTATTTGGCGGAAAAGATTAAACGCGGCCAACTAATAGTAGAGTGAATTCATACTTGCAACATTTGCGGTGCCACGATGGGTGTGTATGTGCATGGCAGTGACTTGTAGTAGCGCAAAATCGAAAAAGTCTATTACTGCTGCACTCTGGCGAGCAAATCTATTCATCTCAATCGCTGTTGACAACCGAAAAATTTAAAATGCGACAATGAATTTGTAATTAATTCGGTTGCCGAAACAGCAAGTTTTGTTGAGTGTGACATATCGGTGATTGTCGTAGCGTAAAAGTTGAAAGGAAGTTTGCGGAAAATGCTCAAAGTGGAGTTAGTTGGAAAAATCGCTCAAATTAGTTTTAATATGACTACGCATAAATGCATTTTAATTTAGAAAGTTCGCCGAGCGCAAAATTTCCACTTTTCGAAATTTCAAATCGTAATTGTATTTGTTTGAAAGTATAGATTTGCTAATATTTTATACATATTTAATATTTAATGCACTATAATTAGTTGAAAAAAATTATAGTGCAGGAAAATTTAAGCGCATTCTTTCAGACAAACAAAAATAATTCTCTTAATGTATGAGAACCTACTCTTAAGCTCCTTATACAATTTTTTAATGTTACAATTCAGTAACATAATCTTAAAGTTTTTTTTCGATATATTTTGTAATTGCAATTAGTTGTTTTTTTTTTAAAGCAATGCGCATAAAAGTATGCAAAAAATATTTGAAATAAAAAATATAGTTAAAATTATTGCAAAAAGTATTTAAAATTATTCGATTTTCAACCTATACCTAAAAAAAAATGTAGGAAAATAAAAATTCCTTATCAAAGTAAAAGTTCTATCAACTCAAAAACAAACTGAAAAGTCTACTTTTAGGCTCTATGCCAATATTTCTCATGTTTCAATACTATAACAATTGTAAATAGTCAAGCGATTAATGTACTTTTTTTATAACAGTGCGTGCCTAAAAATATGAAAAAATAATAATTAAAATTTTTCGTTGCAGAGCTTTAAATATAACAAGGAATTTAATAACATATAAATTTTCTGAMAAAATTAGAAAATTTCTTTTTACAACTTCATAAATGGAAAGTCTACTTCTAGGAATTTCTACATAGAAATYATTCCAAGCATTAAAGTTATTTTGCATTCCAGTAACAGTTGTTTTAACTATAGGTTACAAAATATAGCTTATCAATTATTTTAAAGACATTAATATAGCCACAGATAGTTTTTCAATTAGACGAAACCCAGCACAATTATTTATTAATTTCGTAATGGCATGTAAAAAGGAAAATTAACCACAAATTCAATGATGTTCAAACCCGCTAAACACTAATGATGAATTAGTAAAGCTTTAAACCACAAAATTTAATTCATATCCAATTTCGTTGCATAATTGTAGGCGCATAATCGTCGGCAAATTAAACTAGCGTGCTAAAGCATACAGCCTCACACATATACGCCGGCAACTCCGAGCACATTTTACATTTTATATATTTCATTATTAAATTACACCACTTTAACCTCAACGCTAAAGCGCATCATCATTCAACTTGCCACATTGTTGCCAGTATGCACTATATTAGTGCTACACTGTTGTTGAAGTTTTTGCTGTTGTTATTGTTGCAAAGTATGAACACACACAAACAACCGCAATATATGCTTAGGAAGTTCCTACTTCCGCTTCCGTCCGCTGAGGCGCATAAATGACTGCCAAAGGAGAACTTACTTCACCAACATACACACAAATACACATGCAACACTTGCAGTGGCAAAGTGGCAAGCAGCTASCAAATGGCAAATGGCAAACGGCGAATGCCAGCCAAGCAGTCAGCCGCTATGAGTGAGCTACTAACGACAACACAAAGTGGCAAGTGTTGCCAAAACACGAAAATCCCATTGAAGTTGAAATATCCGCAAATGAAATGAAAAATTCAACACGTTGTTCGTTGCAAGCCAACGAGCACAAGCAAATGTACGCCGGGCAAACACACGAGCGAACGTACGAACAACGACGCTGTTGCATGCAACAGGCAATCTGCCACAAAGGCACAGCCGACTGAGCATACGGCACACGTTTGGCAATCGCATGTTGCATGCCACTTGCTTACTTAGCCGACGCTATAGCGGCGGCAAGCAGCAGCAAATGGCGGCTTGCACATTCCCGGCTGGTAAACGTGACGCTATTAACTCGGCCTGCTGCCGCCGCCGCCTGGTTGGCAAATCGCCCTGATGCACACATACAGGCCACCATTTCGCCAGGCCAAAGCGCCAAGTGCAACATGTTTTTGACTTTCATTTGTGCTTTGCCATTTTTATTATTTTCATGCTATGGCTGATACTTTGCACTCTTTTTGTTTTTCCTTTTTGGCCTCAAGTACCTAATAATTTTATTGTTTTTTAATGTGCTTTGACTTATTCCTTTTTGAACAATTTTTTCGGGGCGTAATTTTTTCGCTTCAATATTTTTCAATTGTCAACCGTTGCTGCCAGCCCTATTTTATAGTGTTCTATGTGTGTGCTGTTGCTGCCACGTTGGCTGCCACTCTTGTGTTGGCAAAGTTTCAAGTGACTTTAATATTGAAAGTGTCGAATTGGGCGTTGTTTATTTGCCATGAGGCGTTTACTTTACAAGCAATCAGGAAGTCAATAATGAGTGGCTGCATTTCTGCTGTTTACTGGTAGCCAGTGAGTAAGCGCGCAATTTGTACGGGAAGATTTATGTATGTGCTTTTGGGTTCAAACTATTAAACTAAATAAAAATAAGAAAATGGAGAAGTGGAACCAAAAATAAAAAAAAAATATATGTATATATTGAAAAAGTGCTCACAGAAGGCATGCAAGGAAGGTGTTGATGGTAGCTTCAATTAGACATCAAGTTTATTTGAACTATTGCCTACATTAAGGCACGAATAGCTGGATTATGTACTCAGTCTGCATATTGGCGTAAAAATAATGTAATTGTTCGGACAGAAACTGCTAGCAATTTTAATATATTGCAAAGGAAGCTAAAAATTCTAGTAGTAACAAAAAAGAACAATTAATGACTATATGCAATAATTTTTAAATTTCTTGTGCTTCAGGAGAATTTAGTATAATATAACTTTTTCTTTTCAATTGTTGTATGACGCCGAGTTACTCTTTTTAACGAATTTAGTAGTAATTGAAAATTATAAAAAAAACGGCTCCTTAAAATAACCAATTTTTTTTTCTTCCTTTCATTTTACTTTTTTATCCGATTTGTTTTGTTACACTAAGTTGCTGTTTTTAAATAAAATTTCTAAAAAAAACAAAATAGCAACAGAAATTTAAAATAAAAATGTGACTCCTTTAAATAAGCTACATTATTGATCTTTCATTGACTTAAAAAATCGTTTTTCGAAATGTTTCTCACAATAAATTGCTCTTTAAAGAAATTAGCAAACAAATATAAATAAGAAATAAAAAAAATATGGATCTTTAAAATATGCAATAATTTATGTCTTTTATATTTTATTACATAAAGTTGCTCTCTTTAAGGAGATTTATATACAAATATAAGTAGAAAATTAAAATAATAATATGACTCATTAAAAAATATAAAACTATTATTTTTTATTTAGAGAAACGTTTCTTTTCGCAGTATTTTCTATGTTAATTTGCTCCCTTTAAAGATATTTACAAAGAAATAGCAATAAAATATTTTTAAAATATATACAGTATATAACTCTTAAAATATGCAACAATTTATGTTGTTTTTTATAATTTTAAACACATTTTAAATTGTATTTTTACAAGTTGCTCTTCCTAAGGAAGTTCGCAAACAAATAAGAGTAAAAAATTTAAAAAAAATAAGTGCGGTTATATTAGACAATTTAAAAAAGTATGTGTCCTTAAAATATGCAACACTTTTCGTCTTTTATTGATTGAAACAAACTTTTATGTCTTTTAGCACACTACGTTGCTTTCTTTAACGAAAAAAAAAAACGCAAAAATTTTTTTATATTTTATTATTTATATTATATTAGATTTAAAATCTGTTCCAAAATYCAAACAAACTTTAATCTGAACATTAGACACAATTACGCGTTATCAAGGCGCCCCTGTTAGCGCAATTAATTTCACATGCACTTACRCCAATACCTTTCACCGTTAACACCAATTTGTGCACTACATGGTCTTCATTTATATGTGTTTGCGTGAAAATGTATTTATTCGTGGCACAAAAGTGCATTCAAAATGCAATTTGTCTGACGCCAACAGCCAACACGGTGACACAAAAGTAAAAGAAACAACAAAAATAACAAATTATTGTAAATAACACCAACACTATTGTGGCTTGTAATAAAATCCGCATGCATTTATTTTGAAATATTTTTTTCGGGCACACAAAAAAGCGGTAACTACTGGTAGAGGTACCGCAAAAACAGCTGACGCACACACATGCACACATGTATTATATATACACATGTTCACCATAAGTACATGATTTTGTGTGCGCGCTATATCCCAACAGGATCAGTGATATGCAAAACTACAGCAGCAAAAGGTTGCACTGAAAACAAGCCCAGCTCGGCAGTAAACCTGTTGGTTTCCCCAACGGATAACAGCGAGGCCGGCAACAAGCAATCGTGCTGGGAATATTACCACCAAAGCGCTGATAGTCAGGCTGTACGCGAAAATTTCAAGTAGAGATATAGACAGACATACATAAATACAGATATGTATACATAGTTCCATATACACATGTAAAAGCGCACGACAAAGCCGCACTGTAAGCACTTTTGCCCGCTGTGATTTTTCCGGCACAGCGACAGATTCCTATTTTTAAGGACTTTTATAATACTATAGCTGCTTGCATTTATATATTTGTATGTATATGTGCGCTGCTGTTGCTCTTATTRCGCGGCTTCAAATATGCATCTGTTTGTCGCCGCATGTGCGCCTGATTTGTGCCTCACTAATGGCTGTGCAAGCCACAGGCACATCCTATGCTTCTGCACCACTTTTTTGGTGTGTCTTAACTGCTTTGGTGACTATTGTTCAAGCACTCGATAACAATTCATACTAGCTATGTATACGTGCAAACATATATGCATATAATGGCATGTATTTACATACATATGATGAATCACAGTGTAGCATTTTTGAGGAAGTACACTAAATATATAATTTTATGGGCTTATAAAGGTTCTACATTCGTAAGACCTTTTTTCCTAATCTCAATTCAGTAGCTTTTTTAGGAGAAAAGAACATGTGGACGCGCGCGCGTATACAGATGAACGTACAGAGAGACAGACATTTCTGATCATTTATATATATTTTATAGAGTCTTCAACTTTTTCCTCTGACTGTTTCAAACTACGTGACAAATTTAATACTTTTACCCTGTTCAGTATATAATATAATTTTTTCATAAACTGAACGAGAATTGCAAGCGGACTTACTTGCCGAAATGATTTTTTTTTTTTTTTAATTTAATAAAATTCACTCCACTTTTATGTACCTTTTAAAGACAAACTTTGAAAAATATCAACAAAATTTCTAAATTTTTAAAGCTGTCACACTTGGTGCTCCGCTCTCAACCACTGTGCCTGCACTAAGGGGTCGTTAAGCTGGTGGCTGATACCGGCACTAGTGTGCAACCTCACTGCTTTTGTACGCGAACCAACTACCTACCCAGGTTTGCCACCAGCACGCCTCTACGCTTGTGAATATAATAAACTGATTACACACCAAAAACTGGCAGATACAACATGGGTACTAACACAGCCACTACAACAAGTGCAACAGGCGCCAGTAGCTTACTAACAGACAGACAGACGGCGGAGTGCATGCATGCAATCAGTATTAATATCAGAGGCTGCACAAGTACAGCAGCGCGAGTACGAGGATATTTTAAACAGTATACCCTTCGGTTGATATTCGAAAATCTGTGGATTTGTGTGTGTGTATGTGTGTGTGTAGCTTTCGACCGACGTTGGTTACGCATACTGCTTGTTGTCGGTACTATTTTTTAGACTTTTGTATTTTTTTTGTAATGGTAGTGGTGGCATTGACGTCGTTATCGTCTTCATCGTTGCCAGCTCATTTGCCTCGGCATGCGTGGCACGTGAGTAAACCTACAGCAAGACACAAGCAGACCGCATGGCGAAATAGCTGGTGGCGCTGTGGTGGTGTACGCGCCACGTAACACACACTCACCGCTGCACAAAATATACATATGTACACGCTGGGGACATGTTAACCTGACTTTCGTGMCACGAATTATTTTATACCCGYATATGCAACGGACTAGGTGCACCACCCTTTWGTGGCATATTTTGTTGGCTCCACTGACTGTTGCATACTATTTGCAGCACTGCAAATGCTATAATTCASTAGGGCGCACGAAAAGCGCGTGGTTGTGAGCCGAGCAACAAGGACAACCGGCAACGACTGCGTTTTGTGTAGCGCAATTACTTCTGCGTTGCCGTCTTTTTTTCGTTTTGCATTTAAAAAATATGCAAATACACTCGGCCGCGTGCATTCGGCGAAGCGAGTGTTTAAAATTGCCATGCGTACGACTTTATTGTGTGATTTGTCAGCGCCTAAAAGGCGCATAAGCTTTTATTTTGCCTTTTGCTTCACAATTATTTCGACATTTCCCAACGCCAATGTGTTTGGTGACCGCCAACAGCCGTGGGTCCACCGGTCGCTTATCGTTATGGTTTCACAAATTTGCCACGACAAATTTGCCAACATGCAAAATGCAAGCAAAAAACATATGCATATGGAATTTGTATACAATGCTCTGCAATGCTTAAATGTAGGCAACACATAAGTGAAAAATGAAGGCAAAATATATTTTTTTGCGCGTCGAGGCAGTGATTTTTATTTAATAGTTTAACGCTTTTATGCAAAAAAATACTTTAYGCGCCTATGTGTTTGCTTAAAACACTCTGGGTGTGACATATTGTTTTAATTGAGAAATAAATAATTTTTACTGCAAATAAATTGGCTGTTAAGAACACATGAAAAACGACTATAGCGTGCTTTTAGGCGTTTGCATACACTAATGCATTGGCACATGAACATGCATATTTTTGTTGCATAAAACATTGGTTTTTCAATTCGACTTCCTTTCGCCTAATTGCAGTTTTTAGTCGCTAATGGCAAATCGTTTTTTCCATAATTTATTACTGCTAGTATAAAGTTTATTTAGTATCAAATCCTAAATCTATTATAAGACTGAGTATGGGGGTTTCACTGAAATAAAATTTAGATGAACCAAGTAGATAAAAGTACTTTAAGCCTGAAAGTATACAAGACCGTGCAATTCTAACCTAATAAAGCGTCTAAAGTAGCTCCTCAAGGTGTCAAAATAGCAAAGACCAGTTAATTGTTCAATTAATTCCTGTGCGAAAAGACCATAAATTCTTAAAGCGTACAAAATGTTCATAATCRATTCATTAAGTAGTAAGAGCACAGCTACCAGCACCTGCTCCACATCCGGTTACCCTAATTCTTTATCGTAAATTGAAGTGTGAAATGAGTGGCACTTACGGCACAATTTTCACAAGATTAAAATTAACTCACAAGCAAAAATAACTATATATTCACCGACACGCAAGTCAACAAACGCCAAGCCGAGCTGTTGTATGCGCATTTCACACGTCACAAGCATCTGCACGAACAACGTCTAACGTAGCAGCTGAAACTACAAAACCATTTGCAAGCATATAATGCAAAATAAGTACGGCGCCTCCATTTATGCAATATTTTGCGTTCATATTGGTGTTAATATCATATTTCGTAACATGACACTTTCACACTTTGGCTAATTTAAAGCATACAAAACGGCGTGTACACGTCAACTCAAGCTAAAACGAACCGGCAATAAGCAGGCAGTTGACCGGTTTATTTGATGACTACCGCCTGTGGTGCTGCTACGGCGGCACCTAGGTGCCTGGTATGAAATTCGTGACTGTTGCTCTTTGTCACAGAAAATGTGACGCGCATTTGCGATAAACATAGCAGCAACATGCATGCATAGCCAAACACAAACACTGCCACGACTACTTGTATGACGTAATTAAAAACGATGAAGGTGTTGCAGTTGCAAGCATGCTTAGCGACGCGCTTTCGTCTGGCAGTTAACAGGTATAAGGGCAGAAATGTCAGCCTTCGTCATATAAAGTTACACATGAGGGTAAATAATTGCCGACGAAAAAATGTAAGCATAACGGCAGGCGCCACACAAGAATATAGCAAACACACCTACACACTTATATTGCAAAGCAGCGCGTTGTGTGTAACATGCAATCAGCGGTGCTGGAAATAGGCGTAAATGTTGCAAAGTGTGATTTATCACCTCTTTGATGTTTACGTTGTTGCGTTGTTGTTACCAAGTTGTTTTACTATTTTTAAGTTGCATGCGATTAAATCGTTTTGTAATTGAATAAATTTCTTTTTATGTAAAAGTTGCGCAAATAGTTGACGCAATAACGTTATAAAATCAATGGGTACGAAAATATAAAGAATTACTGTTGCGGACTCAAGGTTTTATTTAAAAAATAAATATGTATAAACAAACAGAGAGGGGGACTTCATGAATGGCTAGCCTATTTTTGTTAAAAAAAAAATTCCAGACCAAAACCTAACATGAGAATTTCCGCTCCTTTTTTATATACCAAGAAGATATCGTTTAATATATAAAATAGATTAGTAGCATAATATTTTCTACAAAATTTGGTCTGTTAAAAAATGTTAAAATTCATAAAATCGTCATATATTGCTTCTTAAATTATATGCACTTGTTCATACAATTATGCAAATAACAATATGTATTTTTACATACATATATAACATGCATATAACTATAAACAGTTTAATGTAAAATGGATGTATGTAAATGTATATACTTATGTATACGTACTCACCCTTATCTTTTATTGCCTGCACATATGTACATATTTAATTTTTTTAAATTAAACATACGACGGATATTTTAAACGCTACGATTAATGATTTACGAATGATTAATTTCTCACTGAACTTAGATTTACTACTATATATCTGCTTCATTCATTACGTGCAGAATCTTCGAGAAGCCCCACATTTTTCACATGAGCATGCAGGAACATGTTTGCCAAACCAACACATTGTGCACTGCTTTGCTATATTGCATTGACACACTTTCACTTCAATGTATTAACACACGCACTTATCACTTTACATTAACAAATTCGAATAATTTTTAAATAAAACTCAAAAACTTCACTAAATGATGAATTTATTATTTTTTTCACAAACTTTGATCGCGATCACGTACCGACCCGCACTTACCGACACACGACTATCATATACAGAGAATGTTAACGAACATGAATATCATTCGGTCATTCGGCTGCACTTWCATATAATTTTCTGCAGTGCTCCTCTCCTGTTTTGTGTTGACGAGACAGCAACTCCGTTTGCATGCGCTAATATATACGACGAGTTTGCAGTAACATAAACCGAACAAGTTACATTGTATTGTTGTTTGTCCGCGATTTTAACAGCAATTCTAAATAGTTTGTTAACATCAATGCCCATAAAGGGTAACTGCTTTGTTTTTATACTTTTGCAACATGTTGCTAAAGAGCATAATAGTTTTTTTTCACCTAACAATTGTACGTATCACCTAAAACTAATCGGGATAGATACTATATGTAGAGTTATATATAAATAAATGATCAGGATTACTAGATGAATTGAAATCCAGGTGGCTGTCCGTACGTTCGTGCAAGCTGTAACTTGAGTAAAAATTTAAATAAAATGATGACAATTGGTATGCGGGTTCCTAAGTACAAAAAAAAGTATATGAATTCGTAGATGACCGTCATTGAACTATGTACATCCAAGCTTACATTACATTTACCCTACATTTTCATAAATTGCCAAACATTTTTAAAGCATATTTAAAGCAAATATGAAGTTCTTAAATCTTAATTTTAAAAGCTGAAATCATGTGTGCATAAGCTTTCACGCTACCATAACTTCAAAGGAATATTTTTTCTATAAAAACTAACTAAGCTGTGCACACATACAAATATGTATATATTATGACACAAGTACGGTACTTTATTGTTATTTGAAAAGCAAGCATTAAATCCGCTTATAATTTTCTTTTACCTAGCGAAGAGCATAAATAAATAGTGGATGACAAGTGAAATGGTGAGCATATGTATTTGAAAAGGCATTTATGTAGCACTTATGTATGTAAGTATATTTTCCAACAATTTTATTTTATTCCATATTTTTTTTTTTTTTTTTTGTGAATGAACATTCGTCAATGCGTGGGTACGCCTTGAAGTGTACCATACAAAGCAAATAAGAAAATGTTTGGGCACGTTGTGCTTGTATCACTCATACGGACATGTGTGCTTATAAGAGCTCACACATATGTACATGTACATATGTGAGTCTGAGTGCATATGTTATACATGGAGGTATATTTATTCTCGCTTATAATCATGCCAACACACACACGCAGGCATGRAAAATTACAAACTTACAGACGTTGCCAGTAGTGACATTGCTGCAGCTGGGTGTGGCAGCATGAAATATTATTATTTATTTTTAAGTAAATATCAAAATAATTGCATACTGAGTGCTTTTGTATTTCATATTTGTAAGCCGCTTATTTATGTGTAAGCATGTGTAGCAGTCACACACCACACCTTATATGAGCCAGCACATATAGTATATGTGTATAAAGACATGCAAACACAAATGTGTGGCAATTATTGTAACGACTCCCACACAGACACTTTCTCAWGCTGTGACCAGCAGTTGTAGTGTTGCTCACTTCTATTTCAGCCTCACTTCTATTTCAGCCGTTGCCTGCTTGTTGCCACTTTGAAATCGAATAGATATAAATGATTACGAAGTGAATGTCTTCAGTTTGCCTTCGTTAGCAGTGTGTATGCTCGATAGTCAGACCGTTCCTCTGGCAATTCAATATACACAAACACACACGTCTACGCTTTCGTATGCGTTGCTCGTCAACCCTGCCTCACACATTACTGTTGTCTATTAATTAGCATAATAATAGCATAGCGCACGGCGCATGTTGCAACTCAAAACTCACACCCGCTGGCACATATACACTCATACCCGGCCACGAAACTCAGCGTAATTGTAACTCGTCCCTAAAGAAATTTTTGCAAATCAATAGCAAATTTTGCAGCAGCGCCTTTTTGCACACTACACGCAAGCACCCATATGTGGAACTATGTGGGTATGTGTGTGCTTGCACGTCTGCATTTCAGTTATAATTATGCGATTCAATTTACTGACATAACTGTCACATGCGTCATAGCTGGCTCATATAAGGTTTGTTGTTGTTGTTTTCATTTCAGTGTTGCGTTGTAATTAAAAGAGGCTATTGTGTTGCCAAAGGATTTTACAATACGCATTAATCAATGTGACAATGATATTAAGTTGCTATGATTTCGTGTTATTTTTATTTAATGCTCTGCAGGTAAGCCCACGCATTCGCCACGCAGTGTTGTATAGGACTGGTAGGTGATTAATTTAGTATTTAACCGCAGTGAAAAATAGTAAGCTTTAAGCTTAAATTTGTTTTTTAACTTAAACTTTATTGTGAAGCTTTTAAAAATCTTTGGAAATTTACTCAATTAATTAATGAAAACAGTTTACAAAAGCTCTCATTTGAGATCTACAAATGCATATATATGCATATAAATCTTTATTATGAAGCTTTTAAAAAGCTTTGCAATATTTCTAAATCAGTGAAACACAATCCTCAAAACTATCATTCACTGTTGAAAATTTGTTTCCAAAATATTTTAAAAGCAAAAATTCAATAAAAATCTATATATGTGACCTGGTCTAACGTGCGAAAAAAAAATTTAAAAAAATTWATGTTAAAAATCTCATCTTCCAYCCGAATCAACTAAAAAGTGAAAATTGATTTTTTCGATTTTTTGACACCTAAGCCCCCYTTCCGTAGACCAGGTCACATATAATGCTGATATTTGCCAGAGCTCAATGTAACCTTTTGAAACGAGAATCATTAAAAATATTTATTGCTATGATTTATAACTTTTAAATGAAAAGCTCGGTTAAGCTTTGGAAGAGGTGGTAAGATAATGATTTTTCTGTAATTGTGACGAGTGTTGAAACACGAAAGCTTTTTAAACGTGAACCATTAAAAATTTCTTATTGCTGTGATTTATAACTCTGTAATAAAAAGCCCATTTTAGCTTTTTCGATTTATAACTCTATAATAAAAAGCTCTTTAAGCTTTGAAAAAGTTGTTACAGTAAAGATTTTTTTKTAATAGTGACGAGTAGTGAAACATTAAAGCTCATCACTTTCAAAAAAGCTTTTTAGTACGAAAGCTTCACCTAACAAAATTTTCAAAAACACTAACTAATGTTGACGTTTATAAAGATTGTTAGTTTTCATTAAATCCTTACAGCTTTATCAAAAATTTCATTACACCAAGTCGTTACGCTTTAAAACACAATAGATTAAAACCGTGCTGCCATCAATCAACTTCCGTCAGTAATCAGCGGGTATGCCTTGCAGCAGCTGCCACCACCCGCACTTTAATCGGCTCGAAATCGACTTAAGAGTGCCTTTTATTTATTTCCTTTTATAATTTTTACATAATACCACATTATATGATTTTCAGCCTTCATACTGATGAATATTTGCGGCGGTATKTGTGCGCTTTAACTATCGATATGTGTTATATAAGCGCACGCTTCACATTTTTAATCTTTGCTCTTGTTTTCTCTGCTTTCATTTTATTTACATGTCAACATGCGCCACAGGGTGCTTCCTCCAGTCTTGTTGTGAAATTTGCCGATACTGAGAAAGAGCGACAGATACGACGTATGCAACAAATGGCGGGTCATATGAATTTACTTAATCCCTTTGTCTTTAATCAATTTGGACCATATGGAGCTTACGCGCAGGTAAGTACACATGCATGCATACACACACCCATACGCACACGTACACTCATGAACCAAGCCAATAAGCCCAATGCAATAATGATTAAACAACAACAATATAAAGTATGCAAACATGCAGCGCACACCATGGAGATAATGCAAAAGAGTTGCGTAAATAAAAACATAAAAACGCCAGAACGAGAGTGAAAAAACAGCCAAAAGTTATGCGGCAATAAAAAATCTTTGCAAAATACAATGCAGCGTAATTGATTTCGGTTGCGTTGTTTTTGTGCGCATTGTTTTGCACTTACTTTTATTGTTAAAGGCACTTTCTTTTTGCTTGCCTGCCTTTGGTTGCGCATAAAATGTCAAAACAAAAAGCGCTCCATTTTATTGCAACCAACATGCACACACACACGCAACCGTGCAGGCTGTGGGTGCACAAACGAAAAAAATGCAAAAACCGTTCAATAATGGCTACAACAACAAGAGCAACTGCAGTGCAAATCAGCGTCACGTAAAGTGCATTAAATAACGGCGACACTGGTGTTGACGTTGGTCGGYAGCGCCGTACATGCACTACGCTGCGCTTTTAGTAGCCACACCCAGCAGCGTGCCACGCTGCCTCCTTGCACGTTGTGCATCGTAAATTGTGCATTTTTATTGCTACTTTTGTTGCAAAACCAATTTAAGTGCAACTACCAGCAACGCGCAGCCTCGTTACCGTGAATGCATCACGCTCAACGTCACCACCACTTCCCTTGGCCCCGCTTTCGTCACACTTTCACATACCACTAACCACTTCCGCCGTGCGCTGCACATTAACGCGATGCCCTCGCTCTCTCTCTTACCCGTGACCGCCAAATCCTTGCCTTATTTATGCGYACAACTTCATCATCTGTATACTTTAGCATTCCCGTTTCTCATCCATTCACTCATTTCATTTATAGTTGTTTACTTTTGTTTTTCCTTTTTTGCTAACGGACCTTTTATATAACTTCTTCTTCGCCTTTTTTATTACAACTATAGCAACAACAAGCTGCTTTAATGGCCGCCGCTGCCACTGCACCCGGCTCGTATATGAATCCGATGGCCGCGTTGGCAACGCAAATACCTCATGGCTTAAATGGCACCGGTCAACCATCGCTGCCCTCACCGACCATGCCCAATTTCAATATGGGCGCTCAAACGCCAAATGGACAACCCGCTGCTGCAGCGGCCGCAGCAGCCGCCGCCGCCGCTGATGGCGTCTTTACGAATGGCATTCCGCAAACGGCATTCCCGGGACGTAAGTAACGCATATAAGTTCATAAAGCACTAGAGCATACATACAAACATATGTACATACAGATATTATATCAGTACAATCAAATATTTGCTTGAAGATGCTTAAAAGTATATAAATAAACTACCAGAGCGATGGGTTAATAAAGGCAATGAGAGAGAATATGGGCTATAGAAACGATTTTAAAATTAATTTTTTGATAAAAAAAAAGTAAGAATTCACTTAAAGTGCATAAAAAATTGGAAATATATACATATCTATACATGTAGTTATTTATTATCGCTTTTGTATTTTGATTGATAAAGCACATAAAGTAGTACCTTTCACGCTTACTTAACCTGTAAACTAGAGCTATCATAAGTTTTTACTTTCCAAATAATATTAAATTATGAAGTTATGGGCAACTTGAGCTTCATACTTCTGTGCTTTCACTGAGCTTTTTCTAAATGAATTTCTAAATGTCATTTCAATGATGTCGTATCTTTTTATAAAGTTTTCGAGCTGACTTAGATCTCTAAAATAGCGCTAGCATCATTTTATGCTTTCTCTGAGCTTTCAGCTTTTTCTAAAAACATTAGCTAACATACTTTTTTGCTTTCACTGCGCTTTGAGCTTTCCAAATAACACTAAATTATGAAGAGAGGATTAATTTTACTATTTGCACTCAAGCTTTCGTRTTTAAACATATTTCTCCTCTTTGCGAATGTAATATTATGAGACTTTGACTACAATAAGCTTTTTAAGAGACCAATGAAGGCAAAAGAGCATAAAACTGAGACTTATTTAAAAAGCTTTAAAACATGTGCGACTTTTTTACATTAAAGTAAGGTTTTTAAGAGGTCGCCAAAAATATTCRTAGAGTAATATTTCTTTTTTAATTTACTTTAATAAATTAATATCATTACTGCAAATATTTGTTAGCATACACTTTTTTTCCGACTTAAACTCTTTTTCACTCATTTTTGAGTTATTTCACTCTTTTCCCATATAACCACTCTGACTTTAACTTATTTTACTCTTTCCTCACAGATCCACTCCATTTAACAATTCCACCACAAGGTCTGCCTAATGGTGATGCTGCCGCCTTACAGCATGCCTTCACTGGAATGCCACCATTTCCAGGAGTTGGTAAGTACGAAATGTCATAACGACATGAAAGAGCTCAAAATAAGCTTCAGAAAGCTTTCGATTAGTTATGAGTTAGTATACATTACAAAGACTATGTTAAAAAATATATTCAGTTAGAAACAAAATATGTTATTATTAATTTATAATTTCTTATTGCCATATATACATATATACATATATATGAATTTAGGGTATATTATTTAAGGTTATTTTATAGTAYAAACTGTTTATGAGCTTACCATTTCAAACGTCATAGTTAATTTAAGTTCTCGCCCATCACTCCATTATCACTTATTCTGCTAAGCATTTTTAGCCGCTGTAATTTTTTATTTTTCTTTTTGTACGACTTTGTGCGTTACATATCACTCCTTTCAGTTTATTTGTTCATTCATTTTTCAAATTTCATTTTACAGGCTATTTTTTGGAATCTTAAGAAGATTGTGAGTTTTCACTCCTGTTGTTATTATGAAAATCATTAATGGATTCTTTTCTTATGTAATTGTGACAGTTACACTCATAACTCGTTCTCTATTTCATTGTTATTTAATTGTTGTGTCATGTCATGATCAATTATATAAATATGTTATATTAATTGTTAGCTCAGCGCAATATTTATTAAACTTTATGTTTGTTCTAAGTCTATTTATGCCTTTTTTCGTTTCATTGTTGGTGATTATATTTTACGATTTAAATTTGATTTAATATTTTAACGAAATTATTGTTGATACTAAGACGTGAAGGGTTTATATGAAATAAGGAATTAAATTGTTTTTTTTTTTATTATTTTAAGTAAGTATGATTGTATGCGTTTTGAAACTTAAATCGACTGTTGCATTTTTATAGATTATTTTACAAAATGAAAATGTTACATAATTAGAAAAATCATTGGCACAAATTGCAGTCTAAAATTAATTAAGGATTTTACAAATATTTACATACAGACGAAATACGCGTGAAATGCACAAATAAAGTAAGTATGTATGTATGTTTCTATGTCAATGTAGTATTTAGTATTAATACTAAGGGATGACTTAATGATGCTTATATAGATATAAATATAAATAATCGAGAAAATTAAGTTTAATTTTGAAATTTCGTATTTTTTTAGTAATATAATAATTTTTGATATTTTT
>NW_017537012.1:1687943-1694745 GCF_001853355.1 Bactrocera latifrons
AAAAAAAATTGGCAATGAAATTATGTTAGAAAATTTTCGAAATATTCAAGAGCCGCTAAACTTTTCATATCTTGCCTCAAGCTTTCATATTAGAGCTATCACTTATAAAACATATTATAAGACTTTCACGCATTAAAACAATGTTTTTTGAAAGGCCCATTAAAAGTGACAGCAAGAGAGCTTAGGACTTTCACTATGTGGTCAATGTGCTTTATTTCAAAAACTTTTAAAAAATATGAGACTTTTGTTGCTTACTTCAATAGCTTTTTGAATGGCACATTATCGTAAAAGATGTCATACTAAGCTTTACTTCAAAAGCTTTTAAAAACTACTGCGCTGTCAATGCAGAGCTGTATTCAAAAAATTTTACTTGCAGATGCTTTTAAAACTTGAAATTTACAAATACAAACGAAATATTTTTTAATAAAAATGCAGAAGTTTTTCTTAAAAGCTGTTGCGCTTCACGTAAAAAACTTTAAAAAAAATTTATATATTTACGACCAAACACTTTTTAATATTTAAATAAATAAAATAAAAAACTAACTAAAATATAAYTTTAGTAATACAAATGATATACTTTTAATAAACAATTTAACTTAATTTCAAAAGCTCTTTAAAACTGCTTTAAAAGCTTATATCTAATAAAATATTGAGCTTTACTTTAAAAGCTTTTCAAAAACTTTACTGCCAACAAAAAATACAAATTTTAGACAAACAAACGATATACTTTTTTATTCCAAAAGGTTTTCAACACTGCAGAGCTTTACTTGAAAAGCTTTTTAAAAACTTTACTGGCAACAAGAAATATAATTTTAGGAAAAAAAATGATAAAAAATTTAGCTTTATTTCCAAAGCTTTTCAAAACTGCTTTAAAATCTTTTCAAAAATTTGACTGCCCTTAAGATTTATAAGCTTTATAAATTGAAATGAAAGTATTTTTGAAAAAAATTCTTCTAAAAGTAATTGTAATATATACTCAGATAAATATAAAATTCTTTTTTAATTCTCAATTTTCGCCTTACATAGCTGTGACTGTTGTTTTTACTACCCTTTAATGTATTAACCTACCTTTCGAACACATATAAATACAATGATTATGAACAAATAAAAAGTAATATCAATATAAATGATAATTAATTTTTTGTGCGTTATTACCGTATATACTATACCACAATATCTATTAATATATATATTTCTATAGTTGCCAAAACGTATATTAATATTGTTTAATATGATTAACTTTGATTTTAATATTGTGCAATTTTAATGTGTTTTCTCTACTTTTTCCGTTTCTTTTTTCATTTGTTTCGTTTGATTTTTTCATCTCCCAATTACATATATTACACATTATATAAACGTTGTGTTGTCTCATAAATGTTTCGATTACTCTATATATATCTATATCTATATTTATGTATGTGTACAAAACGAAAACCAAAACAACAAACCAACAACAAAAATTATTTATATAATGCAGCCTTTCCCGCCGTTTATGGACAATTTCCACAAGCTTTACCACCACCTCTAGCGGCGGTTGCACCCACTCAACGTGAAGGTAAGCAGTTTTTCATGTAAATGTTTTTTGTTTGAGTATTTTTCTTTTTTCATTATTTAAAAATGTATACTTCTTTTTTTTTGTAATAAATTTTTATTATTATTTTTAATTATTTCATTTAATCACATAAAAYGCTAATTTGTTAGTAACAACTGATTTGTGTGCTGTAATATTTATTGGCTGAAGAATATGTATTAAAGTGGGCGCATTGTAAAAAACGCGCATAAGCCATTTAGTTTTTGTGTTTGTATATATTTTCAACTCATTTAATTCTTGATTTTTTTCATTTTATAGTAACTTATTTACGGATGATTTTCTTTATTACCGGCTTGCTTTTATATGATTTGTGAGCTTTGCTGTACGCGGATTAACTATTTTCTAATGAATTGTAAATAATTGTTGATATATATGTTATTATTTAATCAGGAATAAAAGCTGTTTTATAATTATATAAACATATTTTTTTTTTAAATTATTTTTTTTATATTTCTGCTTTTATGATATCAATGTAGAAATATAATTGTAGTATGTGTGTCCATATGTGTCTATAGACTTATATAAATATTGCATAAAATTGTAAGCATTCAATGAAACATCACAGAAGTCTCCAGTCTTTACGTTGCATTTAAAAAAAATTAWACTTTTTATAATATTTTTTTATCATGAAAATACTAGTAAACCATACACTTCACAACCATTTCATAACAAAAGGTATATGAAGATTTCGTTAAGACTAAGACGCCCATGTGCGCAGCCATTTATACATACATATACACATATAACTAAACTTTATATATATATATATATATGTACCTACAAACAAAATATCTATTATAGCAATATTCTATACACCATTTATCGTATATTATCGCTATATTGTGTATATTGCATGTTTATGGGTGCAACAAAAATTTTCCTGCTTTACAAGTTACGCTTCCATTTATTTTTAGTAATTTATTTAAATCCCCAATGTATTGTACAGCCATAGAATTGCCAAGATCAACAGTTATTCATATAAACATACGTTTTAAAATGGATTTGAATGCGAAATATTGAATTMAAAAAAAATGGTTGGCCATCGTATAGCTGCCAACAAAATATCCTTAAGAAGCTGCTAGAGCTATTGTTAAAAGCATTTTATAGACGTACCAAAGATATTGTAACTGTATTGTWAATATTTAATGGCGCTTTATAAAAGCATGTTTGAATTAATAATTTGGCTTAGCAAAATTTGTTATTAAGTAAGACTTTAAGTTTTATGAAAAACGTTATTTTTTGTTTTCTTTTTATAATATACAAGCACAATGCATGTATGCAACACCACATTTAATTGAACAAAGCTTTTGAGTTAACTTTTTTTTSCTTCTTTTCTTGCTTTCTTTCATAACTTAGGTAGCACAACTGCTGTGCAATTAGCTTTATGGTATAACAAAAATTATTTATTGTAAATCTAAACTTGCGAATGTGAAAGCTTTAATGTTAGTATGAAAAAGTTTACAAATACGAGTATCTTAGCAATTTTCGTTCGAATTATGTAAATTTAACATACATGAGTGACTTTATTTAATTTATTTGATAGTTTTTCGTGAAAACTTTTCATAAAAGCTTCAACTTAATTTTTTTTTAATTTTTATTTTGATAATTTCTTTACGAAAGCTTTCAATGAATGCGCCAATTTCTCCCTACTTAATTTTTCTTTTTTTTTTAATTGTATTACCATTTTTGAAGCCTTTAATGAAAGCTCTACTCTACTAAGAAACTATTTTTACATTTTTGGTTCGAGTTAAGTAAATTCACGGGAGTAACTGTACTTGAATTATGTAATATATTACATTTTTATGAAAGCGGCAATTTCGCACTACTAAATTTTCTAAAATATAAATTTATAACTTTTTATTCAAGCTTTTAATAAAAGCGCCAACTTCTCAGTGCTATATTTTTTAAATAATTTTTGAAGAAAGCTTTTAGTGAAAGCTCTATATATTTTTTTTTTTTTTTGTTTCAACAAACAGAGGTCTTATCAAAGTGTTTAAATCAATTAATACAATTTCAAAGCACGTGTAACTGACTTTTTACAATGAAATAAGTTATAAAGAGCTTTTTTGCCAAGTGTTTCGGAAATACTGTTTTCATCAAATTACTATTTTTTTACAGTAAATCCTACAAACAACATTCCACATTTCTTTTAAATCTTAGATCAAACGTTAAGCGTTTCAATGTAAATTAAAAATTATTTAAACTTTCTAAGCAAAGCTCTTTAAAGCTTTCATAAATATCAATAAAAGACTATTTTATTATTATTTATTCGATATCAAAAATATTCCGCCTGAGCTTTCGTTAAAGCTTTCACGACTATCACTGCGTAGCACAGCATACACCCCATAGTTCTTAAAGCTTCTTAAAACAACACTGCATCGCGAATAGTTAATTTAATAAATATTGACTATTTATTCTTATATATAGTTTTGTTTTCCGATACTATATACTTATGTTTTATTGATGAGATATATCTCGCATATTTTTACGCATATCTAATGTATGTATGTAAAAAGATTATTTTTTCTTACTTTAAATTGGTACCAGATAACAGGGAAAATCGTAATTTCATATTATATTCATATACACTTACATATGTTTGTAATATTACAGATATTCTATTATTCGGTATTTCAGTTTAATTGCATTTTATGTTCATTTGATCTGTTTTCAATTTAAGTCGCAGCATCACAAATCACAAATTCATAGATTTTTCACTTTTGATTTTCTCATCGTTTATTTCTTTCTTTCTTTTCTTTTTCTTGTAATGTCTTCTTTAAGATTTTCTGATGTTCCCAGGATGTTCGATTTCGGGACCGGAGGGATGTAATCTATTCATATATCATTTGCCGCAAGAATTCGGCGATGCGGAATTGATGCAGATGTTCCTGCCATTTGGTAATGTGATCAGTTCAAAGGTCTTCATTGATCGCGCTACAAATCAGAGTAAATGTTTTGGTAAGCACCACCATACACACGCACACAAGCATACACAACTGGCATTCTAATTTTTTTGTTTTCACTGATTATGTTACACACTTTTTTCCATAGGTTTTGTTTCATTCGATAATCCTGCCAGCGCTCAAGCGGCCATTCAGGCAATGAATGGTTTCCAGATTGGCATGAAAAGACTGAAAGTTCAACTGAAGCGGCCAAAGGATGCCAGCCGACCCTATTAACAATCGGAGTTCCTTAAAGCGTTAAACAACATTAACAATTACAAACGATTACTTCTTTCGAAAATAATGATGAAACAGTAATTCCAAGAGCAACAAAAAAATATACACAAATATATAACAAAAAAATCTATTTTCAAATAGAACAAAAAAAAATKAAACAAAACTAAAAGTAAAAGCGCAGCAAGTAAGCCTCTACATATAACAACAGTCAGCGGCAGTAACAGCCAGCAGCAAAAGAAAAAAAAGTCGCAGTAAAGTAGTCAATAGATTCCAATAAACTGAATACAAATACTGATTCCGCAAAATAAATTCACCAAGCAACATATGTGCAAGTTTACAATAATGAATATCCCAGTGCAAGCCCATAGAAAACAAACTACGTGCAAAATTTATAAGGTAAATGATAAAAAAAAACAGTCAATRTTCATATATTATAAAAAAATTGTATAAAAATAATAAAATAACTGGAGTAAGTCAGAGCTTTCAATAAAAAATAAGCGTAACTTCAGCACTCATAATATTTTTTACATATTTTTCAAGTCTATGCACTGCTGCTTCATTGGCGTGAATTTGTGCCTATATCACGGACTAAGCTTGAATTGAGTAAATTTTTAGGCACAAATGCCTGCAACTTTTTTTTGTATTACAAGCTGCAAAAAGCTAACACTTGAGCTTTTAAAACTTTCACTACAAGCTACGAAAGCTTTCGTCAAGTGAAACAGCTTTAATTCAAGTTACAGAATACTTTCAAGGCTTCCATTAAAAATTAATGCAGGTTTTCACCTGATGACCTACAAAAAATTTTCATTATAAGCCACAGAAACCGTTCTCCCAATCATCTATTAAAAAAAKCTTAGACTTGAGCTATAAAAAGCGTCCATTCTATGCTATAGAAAATTTTTACTTAATGAGCTTCAATAAGCTCCCATAACAAGCTACGGAAAGCTTTCACCTAACGAGCTGTAAAAATCTTTCATTACAAGCGTTCAAGGCTTTCCCTTAGTGAGCTGTAAAAAGCTTTCATTATAAGCTATAGAGAGCGTTCGCACAATGAGCGATAAAAAAAAGCTTACAATTGAGCTATAAAAGGCTTTCATTACAAGTACGGTTAGTTTTCATATTGTGAGCTCCAAAAAAATGTTGCTACCAACTAAGCCTTGTGAACTTGTGAACTACAAAAAGTTTTCATTACATACTACAGAATAGAAACTGTTTGCCCAATGAGCTAAAATAAGCTTCCATTCTAAGCTATAGAAAGCTTCACTTATTGAGCTACAAAAGCTCTCACAACAAGCTACTGAAACTTTCACCTGATGAGCTGCAAAAATCTTTATCACAAATTACAGCAAGCTTTCATTTAATGAGTGAACTACAAAAGTTTTGATTAAAAATGCAGGATCCAAACATATTATTATGGTGTTATTGCACTAAACGCGAGATTGGTCAAACATATACTTATAATACGCTTTACTATTTCTTTATAGATCAAAGAACAGTTTATCAACAAACTCAAAGCCACTAAACCAATTAAAATGTCTTACCCGATGATGTAAATCCAGCTTCCTATCAACTAACCAGGCAAACCGATCCAAAAMCAAGCACAAGCTTTTACCGAAGCTCAACAACACACGCGAGCAAATCTAAGCATACAAGTGGAATTCAATTTTTTTCGTGATGTCAATGAAAAACAACATGCCGATAAAGTGTGTAATAAATAATGTTATTAAAAATTTAAACAAAAAACAATATGCATAAATATATTTATGTATATGCAAAAATCCAAAAAAAAAATATTATTATTATTATCACAAAATTTAGAAGAACTGAAATACCGCTAACGAAAATGCGTGTACGAGTAGAAAATAGCGAATAAAGTGGATGTCAAAGAGAAGTTGAAMAATTTTTGCCAAACCAAAAACAAAATTAAGCATACAAAAAATAATATCGTAGTTATATATACAACACACGCATATACATTATACACATATATATCTATATATATATACATACATATATATAAATATATTTATTA
>NW_017537012.1:1694875-1696496 GCF_001853355.1 Bactrocera latifrons
TTTCGCTGACAGCAAAAGATCATTTTCTCACATTTTTTCTGACAGCAGCAAACTTCAAGCAGAACGCTCTCGTTCAGTAGCATCTCTTCGTATGTTAGCCCTGCAGTATTATTTATGCATAAATGGATACATACATACAAAGTTGAAATCTGCAGACATAATTAAATGCTTTTTGATACATACATACATACACACGAAAAGCAAACCGATTTGAAAATTGTTTGAGCAAACTTACATAAATACTTATATACAGCTACCTACTACAAAAAACACATACATAAGTGTTAGGGTGGACAAGGACGGTCTGAAACCGCGCAAAAATTTTAGAAATTATAACAAAACAAAGAAATAAACAAATAAATATATAAAGAAATGAATTAAATTTGTTGAAGTTGTTGAACTTTTGCAACATATAAATAAAACAGCTATGTAGAGCGATATAATGAGGGTCGAGTTTAAAGTGAGACATAGTAGTGATTTTCGTTTAAYAAAGCAAAGTGGCGCCGCATACGGAGTGTAGTATGGTGAATAGTAGTTCATTGGATAGTATTAGGAACTATGCTGGCGCAGTGAGGAAAGGAACTTTTTAGCATTTTAACTTTTAAGCAACAAGAAAGCGAAGAATAATTGAAAATCTAACACAAAAATTCGAATTTAATTAATATTTAAGTAAAAAACAAAACATAAAAATAAAAATAATAAAAAAATATTAATTCCAATACAGTGTAAATGCTGTCTCTTATACACATCTCCTAAAAAAATTTAAATATTAGTTGTGTTAAAAGTTAAATAAAAAAGTAAATAAATAATAATTATTTAAAATTTATTACCAAATACAAATAGTTTGAAAATAATGTGAAGCAAGTAGTTAAAATCATACAATATATAAGCAAGCGCGAATTTGTAGCCAGACGAGTAAGTATATTAGAGCTGTAGTAGAGAATAACGGGAAAAAATTGGGAAATATTTTTTCCACAGTTTGTAATAATAAAAAAGAAAACAAAAACAAGTTCCAAAAAACGTTGAGATTACAAGCCTTAAAGTTCCACAATATCAATTAAATAACACAGAAGAACTAAACACAAAGAAAAATATACAAAAAATTGATAAAAAATGTATGTATATGCCAAAGCAGGGCTAAAAACATGAAGCGCATAAGAAGAAATCTGGTTTGCAAGAGCTGAATATGCAGCTAGCGAGCGAGGTCGCAAAACTGAGAAAGCAGGAATCATAGAAAAATAATAAAAGCTTATAAAGCGAAATGAAAGAAAGTGTGAAATGGCTGTAGAAACTTCATAAAACTTTATGGCAGCATACAGCCGACAAAAAAAGCACAAAGTCAAATGTTCCGAAATTTTTTCTAAAGATCGCCAAAGATCGTTTTGCAAATTGTGTCGCAATTTAAAAGAAAGAAAATAATATTTTAATTTAAAAAATGGGTTTCATAAGAAATTGTAAAGCACGCTAACGCAAAAGCCAAAGCGGAATTTGATAGTGCAATATTAACGAAAACCTTTGAGCTCGATAAATTTCTGTAAAAATAACCGAGGGATGATCGCAGGTTAATATAGCCTTTGAACTTGTCTCGAAGTGTTTAAATCTCTTGACGGCCAACATATAT
>NW_017537012.1:1698021-1707119 GCF_001853355.1 Bactrocera latifrons
GAAAAATATTATACTAAATGAGATTAGAAATATAACTACAAAAACTAAAAATAATATTTAGTATTTTTTATATTCTCAAGAGAGTATGTTAAAAATACTTAGTGATGAGAAGCAAAACCAGATACAAACAAATAATATTAAGAAAGCAGTTGAGCGTAGATGAAGCAGCATAAAAACTAAAAACACAAAAACCAAAAACCAAAAAACAAAAACTAAAACAAATTAACTGAGTAGTAATTAAAATAGTTATTAAAGCGAACACAATTTGCATGATTTTCGCAGATAACATAAGTCACGCAACGTTAACGCTGCGTAGAATTTTTTTCTTTAAAAAATAATACAAAATAAAAAAATAAGTTATATATGAATAAGTATTAATTAGTAAAACCAAAACCAAAGTTGAAATATTTCCTGCAGTCTGTCTTGCAAATCACACCAAAACACACGCGCCGCAAAAATACACGAACATTTTTCAGACACACGACTGCAAACACAGACACATGCATACATTTACACACCACTTTATCAAAACAAATACAAAAAATAATTAATTAATAAATAATACACAGTAATGTACAAAAATTAAAATGCATATTTTTCGAAAAAAGGCAGCAACAATATTCAGCATTTAATATTACAAATTAAACATTATACAACAACATACATACATATACGCATGTAGTCATCTAAAACGTACAATAAATATATTTTGCAACTTGAAAACCATACAGCCGACTCTAAATATATCAAACACACATAAAAATAAAATAATTTCACATTTATTACGTAAATAACTAATGAATTATAAAATTAATTATACTTAAAAAATACATTAAAGGAAATATGCAACAAATCTACAGCTAAATAAACCAAAAAAAGATAAATAAGTTTATTTATTAACTAAGTAAAGTTTTTGAAAATTATAAGCAGAAATTTCAAAACAAGAATTGTATAGCGAATTTGTAATTTTAGCGCGTTAAAATTAATTTCCACTGTTTACTGTATTGTATTCATTACTTACTATACATACAAACATAACAGCCGATTAGCTTAAGTTAATTAAATAAATTGTATATTAATTAAATAATTACGTTTAGTATTAAAAATATGGGAATACAACAATATTGTTAAAGGAAGAGGAACTCATTTTGAAAACCGAATTTCAGAATACAATTACTTTAACGAACCAACAGTGCAATACAAATATTATTTCCATATTGTTATGATTTGTTTTTAAACTATTTAAATATTTTTTCAAAATTTTTTTGTATGCTTAATTAATTGTTGAATCATTATTTGAAGTAAATTATTTAAAATCATTTTTCCAGGCAATTGTATAAGCAGACATATAAATATTACAATAACTGATTTACAATAATTTATAAATTAATTACGTTTAAACGCTTATGAACGCTTAGTTATCTCAAATAAATTTTTCAGTATTAAAAATGCAATTATTTTATATTACAACTAAACAGTTCTACAAATTTTGACGTGTTTAGCTTGTACAACAAAAACTTTAAAATAAAATTCAACTGAATATAATTCAGCGCTTTCTGAATAGCATTCAGCAGTATTATAGCGCTTAACGGAAGAACATGCTTTCAACTGAATATAATACAGCGCTTGCTTAATAGTATTATAATGCTTAACGGATAAACTCCAAAAGTTGGTATCAAAACAGTTTAGCATAAATCATTATTTCAAATCGTTTAATTAAATTTTGAAAATAAAATGATTTAATACATCATAATAGAAATAAAAATACAGCAGAGCTGGAAGAACAATTTAGC
Source organism: Bactrocera latifrons (assembly GCF_001853355.1). NCBI lineage: Eukaryota > Metazoa > Arthropoda > Insecta > Diptera > Tephritidae > Bactrocera > Bactrocera latifrons. The sequence goes on from NW_017537012.1 coordinate 1,699,815, forward strand.
ACTTACTGAATGCGTATTTCGAGGAGTTGTATTAACCCAAATGAATAATTTATTGAAAGAATCTTACAGCAAAATCTTCAAAGAACTTCCTACTACAGTTTGAAGATTTTTTTTTTTTTTTTAATAAAACAATTTAGCACTTTCACGCTATAAGCATATGCTAGTCAGCTGACCTTGTATGCAATTCAGCAGAATTTGTATACAATTCAGTAAACTCGTTTGCAATCCATCAACTCAATAATGTGTAGCATTTTTACATTTTTATTATATGCAATACAGCAAGCTTTGTTTCAAATTCAGCAGTCTCGAAGAGCAATTCAGTAATACAATACTGTGCAGAAAAATTGCTTTTAGCAGCTGCTGAATTCTCTTTAAGAATTTGTAGGCAATTTAACAATCCCTTTATGCAATTTTGCAGTCCTTTTATGCAATTGAGCAGTCTCGAAGTGCATTTCATAAACACAAAACTGTGCAGCATTCTTAAATTTTASAATATTTCTTAAAAATATTCATGTCAAAAAGCTTTGTCTTTCAGACTTTGTAAGCAATTTAACAGTCCTTTTAAGCAATTTTACATGCGTTTATCCAATTTGGCAGTTCTTTTAAGCAATTCAGCAGCTTCGAAGTGCAATTCAACGATGCAGTAATATGCAGTATTTTTTAAATTTACAATATTTCTTTAAAATATTGATTTCAAACAGCTTTAGCGGTTGCTGAATTGTCCTAAATTCAGTTAAATACATAATTCCACAATTATAATCGGTTCCTTCAACAAAATGTGTATAAAAATTTTATTAAAATTATGCATATACTTAAAATTTTTTTTAAGTCTTATTCTAATATGTATCTACATACAAACATAATTACATAGAAAACTCTAGCGTCAAATGTACTTAATTGATAAAAATATAAATCACATTGTAAATATAGGTGACAAAGTCAAAGGCGGATGAAAGTCCCCCCACAAGCAGAGAAAAATAGATGCATAATTACTTACAAACATACATACATATATACAAATGTAAAGCTAAACTAGTAAGAACAACCCATAATGAAGTAAGTTATAATGCTAGCATATTAAACAGAAAATTAATATGTAAATTTATATTCTATCAGAATTATATGAAGTAATAAGAATATACATTTAAAAAGGAAGTAAAGAAGTAAACATTTCATAAATACATACATAGATACTACTAAAGAAAATATATATAATTAAATAAATTATAAATAACAAAGTGAAAAATGGAAAGCGAAACAAAGCAGCAGATAACTCTGTACAGTGTACGCTGTTGACAACAACACATAGACAAAACAAACAAAATTACCAGATGTAATATATATACATAGAGATGCTTAAACTATCATACACATATGTACATGGGATATACATAATGAAATTAACATTTGAAAAACAAAAACGTATACTAATATATTTTTATTCTTTAAGTGCTAAATAATTACATGAAATGTCACTGGAAGTAGACGGCATAGAGAAAGCTTTAAAGTACTATATAACATGCGGCAACAGTGTAAAATCTCGTTTAAATTTAAATGTGGCAACGGTGTAAAAGCTCTATAAAAATTTAAATGTGGCAACAGTGTAAAAGCGCGCAAAAAGTTAAGGCGCACTCCACTAGCAGTCGCACTGACGAAATGCCGGAATTTTATTTGTTATAAAAACTGAGCTTAGTTAATGGGCGCACTATAACCCTTGCCTTTAAAATGCACGCATAAGCTTTAAGCTTAAAATCTGCGATTTAAAGCGCCCATGTAAGCCTAAAACACTAATGGAGCGCCGTCTGCTCGCATACATACAAGAGTTTTTGATTTTATTTCGTTAAATAATGGTAAGGAATGGAAAATGTTTTTTTTTTAATCAGTTATGTTTTAAACAATTATATTGAAATGTTCTAGTCAAATTACCAAAACTAACTAATGTGTGTTTTTACTAAAAATTCGATATATTATACATTTATTATGTAACAATATTTTATTATTATTTTTATACAMCAATTGTCTTTATACACTTTCTACAAATTGTTGGTATAGTCACGTTTTATTTCAATGACAAAATAATTTTTAAAATTACTTAATTAATAGCGTAAATGAATAACTGATTTTGGCAAAATTCTTACACGAGTAAGAAGCGTAATTTGTAATTGCATTAAAACTTTAAATCAACTAGAAATAAAAATAATTAAAAATAAAAATAAAACGCTTTTACATGCATTGACATATAGTATGCATTAAGTCATTAATTATTATTAAATAAAAGTATAATAATTATGAAATTATTCATTATGAATTTAGTCATTATTAACAAAAAATTATGGAATATTATTATTATTATTAGCACCATTATTATGGAAAAGCAAAGGAAAGTTCGAAAAAAATAAAAAAGTATATTGTAAACCAAAAATTAAATTGCCTTTTTTCTTTTACGTAACTGTGTTAGACTTTTTTTTTAAGAAATTGGTTGGCGGGAAGTGCTTAATTACGCTTTAATTTAACTTTTTTTTTCATACAACCTCAAAGAAATAAGTTGCTGACACACACATATACACACAAATGGGCTGTGAATTGAGAAAAACTTAAACCAAATTAAAAAACAAAACAATAACATTAACAAGTAAACTGTAAGGTTACAACAAATTTCGAAATTCGATTGTCAACACTGGAAAACTTATGTTTTGATCGACTTGATACACTTCTGCAGCAACCTATGTTTGTTTTTCAAAAACACAAAAAACAGATTTAAAAAATTAAAAACGCAAATAAATGATAAATTGTTAAATGTAATAATAAAAACTTAATAATAAAAACACAACAAAAACAAGCTCATAACGTTGGTGATAAATGCAAAAAACACAATATGAACGTAGCCAAAAATCAAAATTTCAACAATTTTACTAAAAACAAAAACACTAAAAAAATTAATTAAAATTCATATTATGACAAAGGGATAAATGAAGAAACGTACTAGACGCAAATATATACAAACATATGTAAGCAGCAAACTTACAAAGTGTAAAGCAAGCAAAGGAAATATGAATATGTACCTTGATACACAGAAATTTAAGAAGCACGTTGATTAAAAAATAAACACAAAATTTTAAAAAAAAATTTTGCATAATTTTAAAAATGTTCATTATAAAAATTAACAGTTATTTATAAAGTTGAATAATTTCATGTTTTGCACAAGGTTTCGCGCTTTTATTTAACGTACGAACAATACAAACGCACACACGTTTAGTTAATGTGCGCGCATGCCCAGAATTTTGCCAAACTCAGTTTTTGACAAAAGCTAAGTGTTTTGGAAGAAATCATAATGAAGTTTATAACAAATAAGCTAGAAAATGTTTTAAATCATATCATGTCAAAAAAGATGTTGCATATAACGAAATTATAAACAAACACATAGACACACACATTTGAAATGCGTTACTTAGAAGCATACAAACCAGAATGATATAACACACAAATAACCAAATGAAATAAAAATAAAAAAAAACACCTAATCACACAAACTGAAATGCGTCCGTACATATCCCAGTTAGTGGGAATAAAAAAGCTCTTATCGCCATTATTAGTATCAATTAGTATATAGATTTAATATATAATATAAATAAAAAATAATGCAACAAATTATTAAATAACAATAAAAACTATTGTCCACAATATCATATAATTATGTCACTTCAAATAATTTATCGTTTTTTTAGATCTCTAATTAACTTTTTATAGCAAAAGCTTGCTGCAATTTGTGACCTTCAGAAGTAGTACCAACAATGCACTTAATAGATCGCTTATTTCTTATGCTTTTACATGAAAGCTCTTTAAGCTTTCCGCAAATTTAAAACCCCTTAAATGTTAATTTTAAATAAATTCGAAGTATAAGATTTCACTAGCGCTTTAAGACAAAAATTCTTAAATAAATTTTTAGCCAGTATACGAAAATTTGTCAGAAATATTTTGAAATGAAAAAAAAATGCGTCTAAGCTACCTGCTAGCACCTAATTTCAGTTTAAAACTTCCCAAAGTTTGGATACCATACACATTATATTTCTATCGCATGAATGAATATGTTTTTTGCATTTTGCCGAAAATTGTTGTTTACATTTATCCAAGTCCACAACCTTTGTTCACATTTAGTCAAGACAACAACCGCTTACATTTGGGGTTTACATTCAATGATCATTTTTTTACATTTGACTGATATCAATGACCCCTTCGAGGTCAATGAACTTTTTGTTTACATTTGGCCAATTCCATAACCCTTGTTTACATTTGAGGCCAAATACCCATTTGTTTCCATTTTATGGGGTCAATGATCCCTTTGTTTATATTTTCTGAAGTGACGGACCCTTTTGTTTACTTTTGGCCGAGGTCAATGACCAGTTTGTCTACAGATTAGTGAACTTTTTGCTTACACTTAGCTAATTTCAAAACCTTTGTTTACATTTACCAAGTCAACAACCGTTGTTTACATTTGTGGTCACTGACCCTCTGGTTTACATATTATGGGGTCAATGAGCCCTTCACTTATATTTTGCCGAAGTCAGTGACCTCTTTGTTTGATGAAGTCAAGCTTTTAAAAGAGTTTGCTCTACATATTTAATTATTTTTTTGTAATGGAAATATGTATCTACTCAAGGAATTGGTAGCTAAGTTATTTAGAAATATATTTTAATTACCATATATAGGATTTAAAGCGTATTTTAAAAGCTTCATTAATGTGAGCTTACATATTTCAATAATTTCGCTTCAAATATGCAAGCAAGCTTTTAACAAAAACCTAATTTTGGAATGCAGATTTTATTTTTCCAATCGTTAAGCAACTTGGTATCTCGATTGTGTTTTTTTTTTTTTTTTTTTTTTTGAAAGATTAAGCCTGTAGCCTTAATAGCACGATAAGCTTGTGTTCTACAATAACCTTTTAAGAAACATTTGTGCTGTAAATTGAATAATTACTGCAAAGTAAATACAGATAATGAATCTCTTATCGAAAAACGTTCCTTACATTACTGTACATAGCAAGGAAACTTTATTAAATATATTGAAAAAATTCAAAGTTTTAGTCATTAGTAACTTATAGATAAAATAGAACTGATCTTAACCGTTTGATTAAGTAAATAAGTACATATACATATACAATTACAGATATTACAAAAATGTTTAAATTTGTAGAATTTAGTAGTGGAATACATAGAGCGTAGTAATAAGGTGCTGATTTATTATGCTAAATATTAAATGAGAATAGCTTGCAAGAGCATTCTTATAGAATGTGATTATGAGAAAGAAAAACGTGTAATTATGAAATTGACGAGAAAAGCAAGTTTTAAATGAAGTTGGGGCAATGTGGTTAAATGTACTAAAGGACAAAGGCAGCACATTTGAAAATTATGAAAATTGTTAATGTGTTTTATAAGAATATTAATTATTGGTGAAAGCTTGTTGGGTATAGTGAAAGCATGCGTTGAGTTTAAAAAGCTTGCATGTCTATTTGAAAGCTTCGTGATGTGAAATTATATATTAGGCATTTGCTTAAAACAACAAATAATGGTAACAATTTAAAAAAATTATAATTAAAATTAATTTTAAATAAATTTTAAACTTTTTTAATAAATTCGTCAATAGTTTATGAAATTTGTTGCCCCTTTTGCTTTATTCAATGCATGCAAGGTTTTCGACGCGCTTGTTGAAAGCAAACCAAATTGAAATTAAATGAAGAATCGATGGAAAAGTAAACAAAAAACTTTAAATATGCCTTTACCTGCAAAGTAAAATATTAAGATTATAAGCAAACACATTATTAATAAACAAAAAGAAATAAAAGAAAAACATTTTATTCATACAAGCTTTTATTCACAAATAAGCATGCTATATTTAAATAATTAAGCCACACAAGTGAGAGCTTTCCTTATTAAAGGAAAATCACTAAACGAATGAGCGCATTCACATGAAGAATGGTTAAAAAAAAATAAATAACACTTAGGATACAGGGTACTACATGCAATTATTATTAATATTATTACTAATATAGTATACAAACAATTTAAATTAGCTGCTACAAATCACTGTAAATTAAGTCAAAATGAAAACTTATTCAATACGAGTTGATATGAAATAAAATTCAAATAGCATTGTTCAAGTCTTAACTGAGTAAATTTTTAGTGTTATAACATATATATGTATGCGAAATAAAAGCATAAAGCCCCGTAGTCAGCACACTTACTGCTTACACATTCCCAAAACACACCCACATATTTTTAAAAACATTAACTATAACGTCTATTTGCTTTCTTGAGCACATTATACCATTTTAATACTGAAATTAACGCGAAGCTTGGAAAGCTACCCAGCTCTTTTTCAATTCATGCAACAAAGGCTTTCAATTTTAACGTCTCTTATATTCCAACTTTCGCAAAGCACGAGAAAGCTTGTTTTTCAATTCAGACACTAAAAGCTTTTTCTTTTAATGATTTGTATTACAGCACACTAAAGCTTTGTAGTTACATGTTAAAMTATTAAACTGCGAGCTTATAAGCTTGTAGTTTTATATAAATTTGTGTTGCCATAATTCATCGACAGATTACCTCAAAAAAATTTTTTTACACTTTCTCAAATCAGGCGAAAGCTTTTTGGTTACATATACCACAAAACTTGAAAAGCTGCTCAGATGTTTTTCAATTCAAACACAAAAGCTTTTGAATTTTTCAACTTTCACAAAGCACGCAAAAGCTTTTTAATTATACGTAGCTATTAAAAAGTGAGCTTAAAAGATTACAGTTTTTACACACATTTCTTTTATCAGAATTTATCTACAGTTTTCGTAAAAACTGTTTTTTTTCAACTATCGCAAAGCATGCAAAAGCGTATTACGAAAAGCTTGGAAAGCTTTCACTTAAACTTCTCATATTTTTACACTTTCACAAAGCACGCCAAAACTTGTTGGTTATACATAAATATTAATGAGCATGCTTAAAAGCGTGCAGTTTTTACATATGTACATTTCTAGTGCCATAATTCAACTAAATTTTTCGTAAAAATATATTTTTGTGCCAAAACTAAAAGCATAAATTCTTTGAGCTTCGTACAATAATGGAAAGCTAGAGAAGCGCACAAAACTTATTTGCAGCCAACAACACACACTATCTCTCTCAGACATGCACTTTGCAGCACATTATCAACACTTTACTGACCATTTTAGAGGAGCAGAAWACCTATGCAAGACAAACATAAAGCGAATTTATATTGTAAATAAGTTTAATATAAAACAATTAATAAATAAATAAAATATAA
>NW_017537012.1:1708419-1714040 GCF_001853355.1 Bactrocera latifrons
TTTTTTTTTTTCAATTAATTATGTGCTTAGCTATAACTTGACAAGTTTCAAATATTTTCTTAGCTTTATTAAGCTCTTTTTAAGCTTTTTGAACGTTTTGCGTTTAGCTTTCAGTGGCTTTCTTTCCTTTCATCAATGCTTGCAAAATATCAAAGCTAACAAATACATGCAACGCAACCACAAAACATTACAAATTGTTAACTATTTAAATTAGAAATCGAAACAAAAATAAAAAACAAGTTTTAGATTTAAAGAGCACCTTTAAATGAACAATAAAAGTTTTAGAAAGCAAATCAGCAGCAAATAGTAAATATTGACGAATAAAATTATATATAAAGGTCCATAAAACACATAAACGCTAAATGCATAAATAAAAAAACGAGAACAATTAAAAATAAAATTTTCATTAAAAAAAACACATCAAATATCTGAGCAAATACCGAGAATTGAAGAAATATATATATATGTACTTCCAAAATTTCCTAAAGTTGATTAAAAGCACATTTTCATTTTTTAAAAATTTGTTTCTTTTTAGAGCATAAAATCACCAAGCAAAACAATACAATAATACTTACAAAATAATACATTGAGATTATTAAAAAAAAAATTCTAAATCACGCAAAACGCATAAATGCGCCAAGAGAAGTCATGAAATCGTAATTGTAATTGAAAATATGAAAGTAGCAAACAAACACATTTTTATTGTAAAATGGTTTCAAATAAACTAATAAAATAAATATGAAGCGAAATTTCACAAAATCAACAATATAAATGCAAGCAGTAATTAAACGTATAAATACTTCAAATATATTTAAGGCAAACTATTATTATTAAAATGATAATAATAATAATAATAGACAACACTGTTATAACGAAAGACTATAGGCGAAAGCGAAAAAAAAACAAATATTCTATGATGTAGTAATGCAAACTAATCAACCTAGAAGAGAAATCGACACAGGGATGCATTTAGTATTAGCGCTAAGCTGCATAATAAGAAATTGAACACTGAAACACAACACATTTTTTTAGCATAATGAATAAAGTTGTTTTGAGTTGAAATTGTCGGCGGAAGCAATCAGTTAAGTTTTCAACTGTTTAGCAACTATCGCAAAATGTAAAAAGTAAGTTGTGCGGCAAATTTTAATTTACTGGAGCTTTAAGTTTTAAATACAGTACGAAAAACAGCTTGTATGTCAATAGTAATGAAAGGCCTAACTTTCATAGCACGATTTGAAAACAGAAAGAAAGGTTTCCACACTCAGAATATTTGTACGCAAGCCAACTACATGTGAGCTTTTAAGTGAAGTGAACGCAGGAATTTGATGAGGCTTCAACTGAAGTTTAATGCAACTTTTTGAATGCTATGAAGCTTAAATTGAAGTTTAAGGAAATTTTTTGAAGGCTTTAAAGCTTAAAGTTGAGTTTAATTAAACTTCTTTAAATGCTTTGAAGCTTAAGTTGCAGTTGAATGCAATTTTTTGAATACCATCAGACTTAATGCAACTATAAAGCTATTTCAATTACTTTTGAGCTTTTATTTTGCTTTTTAAGAAATCAAAAAAAAAAGGTATAAGTGAAAGCCTCGACAATTCGTACTATCAAAAAAATAACATTTAATTTTGTTTTTTGAGTAACCAAAAATATCTTCRCGCCTATTTTGAACCATATCAGATTTGTAGTGTGAAGTATAAGATACAGAAATATTGAAATATAAGTGTTAAGTGAATTTTAATTAATTAACTAATTGAAAAGTGCAGCTAAAAATAAGTAAAGTCGAAGTAAACTTTAATTCAAATTTATCAAGTTAAAATCAATTTTAGATCACATTCTAATAATTTCTTGAAAACAAATCTTCTTGAAAAGACTTAGAAATAACTTTTGAATAGCAACTAGAAATATTAACGCATACTGGAAGGCACTAATATTTGTTTACTATTTCTTTTACATTTTTTTTTTTCTTCAAAGCAAAAGCACACAAGACAGTAATTAGTATTGCATTAAAAACATTATAATGGTATTGTAATAATTAATAAATAACTGTATTAGCAGCGCAAGGTTTTTAGTATTTAGGTGAGCAAAAAAATATTATACAATACAATACATACATACATATACAATATTTGAAGAATAATAAATATGAAAATTATTTAAACTTATATCATTCACCTATAATTAGCGCAAATAAAAACATGAAAGAAAAGATATTTTAGAGATATTATCAGTAAATTAATATTAATAAAAAGCAAGCAAGGGATTTTATTTGTTAAATAGTAATGAAGATACAAATTATTGTATTATTACCAAAAGTTTGGTGAGTAAAGTAAAATTTACCAGCTTATGAAGTACTAAAAATGTAATGCAAAAATTTAGTAAACTATTTAATAAGTTTTTGACTAAGCTGAATATAGCATAGAAAATCAAGTAACAGAATTTGACAGTTATGACAAAAAAATAGAAGCCGTGCATAATGCAATGACCGCAAACCAGTATAGTATAAAAAAGCATTTAATCAAATTTCAAAACGTGCAACTGAAGAAGAATATATACAAACAAGCATACATAAGAACTTGCGAGAATTTAAAACATGCAGTCCACTCACTTTTTAACAAACAATATTCTCGTTTACAAAATTTTTAAATTATATTTTATAAAAAAAAAAATTCAAAAATAATTTGGGAAAAAATTATTTGTCTTCAAAYTTAGAAAAACTTAATTAAATTTGTATAAATTTTGAATAAAAAATACTTTATACCTTTCGATTTTTCTTACAACACTAACAAAAGTTCTGAAAAGCGTTTCAAATTATTTTCGAATAATTTCGAACTTAAAAAAGTTCTTTATACCAGTCAATTTTGAAGTTTTAAATATTTTCGAATCTATAAATAAAATAGTTCTGTTTTAAAGTATTTTTGCACTAATTTTGAATTTGAAAAATTCTTGGTACCTTTCAATTTTTCTTACAACGACATTAAAAATTGTCGAAAAAAGGTTTCACATTATTTTCAAATTTTAAAAAGTTCTTGTTACCTTTCAATACTTTTTACAACGGCATTAAAGAAATTCTGACAAGTGTTTCAAATATTTTCGAAATATTCTTCAAAATATTTTCGAATTTAAAAAGTTATTGATTCTTTTTATTTTTTCGTGCAATAACATTAAAAATATCTGTGCTCCACATGTTTTCGAATTTATTTCGAACTTTCCCTATCAATTTTTCTTTCCAGTTCTTGAAATATTTTTAGCTAAATATCGAATTTAAAAAAATATAAATTTTGCTTAAAACAACATAAAAAATGCTGAAAAGTGTTTAAAAAAGTTTTTTGTTCTTATAAATTTTTGCTAACATCAACAATTAAAAAATTCTAAGGGTGTTCCAAATTATTTCTGTATTAATTTCGAATTTAACAAAATTTAAAATGTTTCAAAGTACTTTCGAATTATTGTCCAAAAATTTTCAAATTATTTTAGAATTTGAAATACTTTTGTTGCCTTTAAATTCTTCTTACAAAAACATTASAAAAGTTTAGAAAACTGTTTCAAGATATTTTTGAATGAATTTCGAATTTAAAAGTTCTTGCTTTCAATTTTTAAAAAAACATTAAAAGAAAAGATGTTTTCGAATGAATTTCGAATTTAAAAAATTTATTTAACTCAAAATTTTATATTTGATCAAAAACATATTTATTTAGCTCAAAACCACTTAACTCATACATAACTGGGCAAATTCATTCCATTGCTTACACACACATTTCTAAAAATCAGTTGCATTACTAACTCATATTTTGGAGAACAATTTGCCATACAAAAACAAATAAACTTGAACATATTATATACAAATGATTAGTATGAACCGTATTAACCTATAAACTAACCAAACTAATATTGGGAAACCACTGCAAGAGCAAAAATGCGTAAGCCACACACACACACACTTACATAGGGAATGTTATAGTAGTGAACCAAATCAACAAACTAAAACTTATAAAAGAAAAAATAATTAAATAGTAATTCAGAGTATATACAAACATGCATAGAAAAAGCAGAAAAAATTAGCAAGGGAAAACAAAAATACAAAAGGATAAAAATTAAATTAAATAAATTATGCAAAATGCATAAAATATAATTATATATATAGTTGCGAAACAACGTAAAAATATACATACATATATACCATTTAATCGTACATACATACGATACATAATTACTATATTATATTATATAAGTATAAGTAAATGAAAGCGCTTCGTTCGCCATTGCAAGTGCGACAAGCCAAAAAGGATGAAAGCATACACCGACATGTAAAAGAAATTTACAAATTAAACGTGAGTTGTAAAGTAAATTACATAAATGAAAACAAAAAAACAAATTATCACAAATAATTAAACTAATTGCATTATATTACATTTAAAACGTAAATAAATTTAATTAAAGTACATACTATATATATATAAAACAAAGTAGTTGCATAATTTCAATTCGCAAATTTTTTGCTGAATTGATAGACAAAATTTTCAGCGCGTTAAACGCTAACAGCAGTGCTGATTTATTAATTAATATTACAAGATTATTATATGATTATTATTATATATTATTAACAATACTGTCACGATGATAAGCATAAACACAACAACAAAGCGGCATCTTTACATACACACGCATACATGCACATATACACACATGCACACACACATATGTATTTAATGGTGTAGCATGTGGCATACACTGCTACAAATATTATCATTAACAAAAACTAAATAAAAAATAAAAAAAAAAAAACTATTAAGTATTAAAGCTATAAATTATTTATGAACCAATGTTTGAGGCCGTAGCAGAAACCAAAGCGAAACAATAAGTGAAAGACGAAAATTTGATAAGTTGTAGGCATATTTACAAGCATTTAAATAACCAGTATACAATGTATGAACACATTTCATAGATATGATATTTAATAAAGCAGAAATAAAAAATAAAAAAWAAAACTTAAGAAAGCGCAAATGTTATAGAACGTTGGCAATTATTACTAAATATCGACGAATGTAGAGAAATGCGACTCAAAAAATGCAATGCAAATGGAAATAAAATTAAATTAAAAATAAAAATAATCAATACAAGCACACACATACACAAACGAAAATTTTTTTTAACAAGCCTATACAAGCACACACTTGCTTTTATACACACACATACATACTGACAATGAATTCATGTCACTAATAACAGCAAGTATACATACTTGCTACTACATAGATACATATACACTAGCATAACCATATACCCATATTTACACACACCAGCATACCCATATAACCATATAACCGTTTGTGTAGGCAGGCCGCGCCATGCAGCACTCGCCCAAAACCACACAAGTCCAAATCCCCAAAAACTCCCATGTATGCATTTTTCTATTGAATGCTATATTTAGAGCACCATTTTCAACAGACAACAATTTCTGTTAAAATAGCTAAAACTTAAATAAAAACTGTCATCTGCTTGCAGTAAGAACAACTACATACATACATACATACATTACGAAGAAGTAATTAGAAAAACCAACTTATTACACTCACATTAAATAATTATTATAATAACAAGCAACAAACTAATATATTAATTATTAT
>NW_017537012.1:1714365-1720952 GCF_001853355.1 Bactrocera latifrons
GAATATATATTATATATACTTTATAGACATTTAACAAAAACTTAAATGAAAACAAAAAACTCAAAAACAACAAAAACAAGAGGAATAAAACGCAAAAAAAGAAATAAAATAAAGTTACAAATAAAACTTTTAACAAAAAAAAACACATGTGTTCTTACTTCAGCGGAAACAATAATACCATGCACGAGTATATTTCTTTATGGCATAAAAGAGTATAAAAGATCTTAATGCTGATTTGGATCGATCGGTTTGTATGGCAGCTTTATGATGYAGTGGTTCGAACTAAACAATTTTTATGGAGTTTATAGCGCTGACTTTGATAATAATCAGCTCCATAAATCGAGAACATATCTTGCTAAATTAAAAGGTTGTCCATATAAAGACTTGAGTTTGATCGGTCAGTTATATGCTATATATTGCAGCGCTCACTTGACTTAATAATCCGCACTGAATTTCGAGAAGATAAAGTCAAATAAAGAAGCTTTTCACGGCCATTGTAATTTTTCACCTTCTTATACTATCTCGGGTATAAAATTTAGTACCTCTGACGTATATATGTAGCTTTAATGTTTTAGGAGATATACACATTAAAAGTATTTGAAGGCTRGGCCACACCCTCTTTTTTAAATTTTTCCCCACAGGTGTCCCCTGCTACAGTGATCTTCTATGCAAAATTATAATTCGATATCAAAATTTTTTTCTTAGTTATGGTTCTTATACATTTTCGATTAATAGTCAGATTACGCCCATCTACTATCTCGTCCTTACCAAGATATCTAAATTTTTATTTAAATTACAGCCTGCACGGATGTACAGACAGTCACCCAGATATCAAAGCACCTTGTCATCCTGACCTGATCATTTATATAAACATAACCATACATCTATCTCAATTAACTTTAGGTGATACATAAAATTTTTAAGTGAACCAAACTATTATTATATATACCATATAATAGAATATTATTATATAGAATTAAATTTCTTTCGGATATCTCAAAACTAGCGAAAAAATTATTATAATATTATAATATAGATCCATAATCTCTTAGGCGAAGTTCTTCAGAATTTCCTACATATGCGATTATTTAGTGAAAATCGACCAGTTGGCATGTACATATAGACAGAAGTGTATTATAAGCAAATATAAATATATTATACATATAATATATTATAAGTTTGAAATAATTTGGTTACAAACTCACCCTTTTAAACTTGTCTTGGAAATATTACGCCACGCGCTATTTTTTATAACAACACTATCGCACTTAATACCCGACACATGCGACTTTAGCCAGCAGCGAAACGCATGCAGCTTCTTATATTCACACATATACACATACACGAAAGAACCCGCCACGATCTTAAGGAATTTGCACAAAATAAACATTTGTAACTTCGAGGAATTTAACACATTACGACTTTCACGACACTATTTTTGCATTTTTTAACGATTTTAACTTTAAATTAGATAAAAAACACAATTACACACTTTAAACAAATACTTTTCACTAATTTTAACAAATGTTCACAATATCCACCAAGAATTACATGTGTTCACTTTCATTACCACTGGTAACTAAATATTTTTACTGTTACATTGAATTCATCAATTGGAATTTTCCCCTTAATTTCGCATTCCACGATTCTAGAAAATTCGGCACAACTCTTCACTACTTATTATTATATGCATAATATTTTCAAGGTCAACTGCGAACATTAAAAAATTGCAAGAACAATGCAAACAAGCATAGCGTCACTCATTACCATTTCTCAATGATGAGATGAGCACACAGCTTAGTCACGTACATATGAGCGCACGAGTGTGTGCATGAGGGCGCTTTGCGCAACATTGATATGCAGGTGTATCACTGTTGAATGTAAGAGATCATAGCTGATAAAGAGGGCGTTGATGAGATGTGCGCAGGTTGTCTGCGTGTCATTGATATGCAAGTATAACTGTTCGAAGTAAGAGCGCATAGCTGATGAAGAGAAAATGAAGTAAGCTAATCTAAAAGCGAAAATGAACTTATGTAAATGCAAGGATGCTGGAAGTTTTGGTGAAAGGATGGATTTAGGATGCGTGTTTGAAAACAATGGTAAGAGTTTCAAATGTGCAGAGTTAGTAATAGAACAACTCTTGACTATCTATTATTATATGCATAATATTTGAAGGTCAACTCCGAACATTAAAAAAATTGCAACAACAATGCAAAGAATCATAGCGTCACTATTTCTCCTTTGGTGGTCACGCAGCTTATGTCATGCATATAGGAAAGCATGAGCATTGTGTGCGAGCGCTATGGGTGCTGGAAGTTTTGGTGAGAGCGCGCATTTAGGATAAAAATGTGTTAAGAGATGAAAATTGCAGAGTTGTTAAGAGTACCCAAAGTGAAAAAACAATATTTCATACTCTTACGACTTACAAGGATTAAAGCCAGGGCGATATCTTCAGTTGCAAAAGGCTCGTTGGTTATATGGGGTCTAGGGCAAGTTTTTACCGGATTTTATTCATTCTAAACACAAAATTGCACCGATATTAAAAAACACGTTATATTAATTTTATTAAGATAACTCACATGTTGACCCATATATTCGGTTTCAAGTCTCCCGAAAGTTCGGAAATCTTTATAATAGGTATATAGCGGCTAAGGGAAGTCTTATAAAGAAAGGGTTCTTTCCAAGTTTCAATTATACATACATATAGTGCATCTCACACATTGGCCTATATTTGCGGTAAAAAGTCAACTGTAGGTACTGAGATCCAAATATTCGGTACCAAGCGGATTAAACAGTTTTTGTTGGATTTGAACAACTTTTGGTCATAAGATGGCATACGCTAAAGGAATTATTCGTGCAAAGGTCTATCCCGTTATATAAATTGTTTCTTGAGTTGTGTTCTAGAAAGTAAAAGAATCAAGTGGAATTTAAAATTATCTGAAATGGGAAGTAGGCGTAGTTGTTGTCCAATTTCACCTATTCCATTTTCGTACGGTGATACAGAAATGTACGAGAATGAAACGAGTTTAGATATGGGATTTCGCCATAAAGTGAACGGTGCCATGCCATCGTCCAATTTTCACAACCCCTCCCAAATACCATGAATTTAAGGCAACTGGCTGCCAGCTGGCTCTATATAAGAAATGCAGGCACCGTGGATGGCCACTGATAAGGTGACACTCGCGCCGCAATTTCTTGTAGTTTAACAGGTGATTTCGCGGGAACCTGGCTGCCAGCTGCCGCTATAAAAGAAACGCAGGCACTGTGCATGGCCAGTCTTTAGATGACTCTTGCGCCGCGATGTCATGTAGTTTAACAGTCGCTAGGTAACTTCGAGGGAAGCTGGCTGCCAGCTGGCGCTATAAAAGAAACGTAGGCACTGTGCCTGGCTAGTGCTTAGTTGACTCTCACGCCACATTGTGATTTGATTTAGAAGTCACAAGATGACTTCAGTGGCAGCTGGCTCTTTTTCTATTTTTTTTTTTTTTTTTTTTTTTTTTTTTTTTTTTTTTTTTTTTTTTTTTTTTTTTTTTTTTTTTTTTTTTTTTTTTTTTTGTCTTTCTCACTAAAAGTTTGCAGAAGCCATTGAAGACCATCGGAGCTTATTTGTTGTAGCTAAGTAACCGGAACGTGCCTGAATTTTTGATTAAAATGGCTTAAGGAATGTTTTATACACTGCAACAACAACAGCATTTGTATTAAAATACGTAAAATTTTCTTTTCYTCAATCCATGTCAAATTTGATCAGATCGTATAACGATTCCCACTTACCTTAAATTTTTATAATAAATAAATCAAGATATTTATATGTAGTTGCAGTTGGTTTCTAATCGCCTACAAAGTTATATTTTTATTAAGTGTTATTGTTTGATTTTAGACTTTTATTTTAGACTTTGTTGTAATTGTTTTACTTTGATAGTTTTCTTTCGGTAATTCTAGTTATCTATTAGTACTTTGTGTACGAGGAGATTTTAGCGTAATTACAGTACAATTTATGTTTAATTAGATCTTTTTAGCTCCTCTTTAGGGTATGCTGGCATAAATTTGTGGAGGTATTTTCAATTTAATGTAATACATTTTTAAGTATATATTTTTTCAATCGTGTAATTGATAAATCCATTTTTGCTTTTTAGTATATAAAATATGTATGTATGAGTTTGTGTATCGTATTTGTTAGGTGTGTATATATTTATGAATAAAGAATTAGTTACATTAAATACAAAATTAATATTTTTTATGATTTGTTCTGCTTCTTTATTTTTTAGTAAAGTGTTGAAGCAAGCGCTTACATACGTACATACACAGAAGATGTCGCTTTAATAGATTTTTTGCGCATTTTTAACTCATTGCAATTAATTTGTTAACGCTATATCTATCATATGAGGGATTTTAGTGTTTTTTTTTTTTTTTTTTGTTTGTTTATAAAAATAATGTTAATTCTAACGCTTATATGTAACAAACGCTAATATAACGGGTTTGACTTTATTCCTTGCAATCAAATTTTATATATATATATTTAATACATTTAACAGACAACATGTGAAATGAAAAAATATGGTAAATAGATTAAGAACAATTTAACTTTTAATCTTTATAATAATCAACTAAAAATATTGATAATTAAAAAATAAAAAATAAAAATGTGAACGTTCTTTTTGGCATATATGTACGTATGAATTTCAAATTCAAAAAACGAAAATTGAATAAACTACTACACTTTTACACTGCACCGTAATTTGTTAAGCAAATAACAACTTAAGTATATACTGAATTCCAGTGTTCAATTACTTCAACATAAATACGAAAGAAGAAAATTCATAAAGGCGAATAGGTGGTTTATAGGACAAGAAACTACATATTTAACGGCGTGATAAGCAGATTTAAATGAATGCATGACAAAATCTATTAACCAGCATTTGCATAACTTTTAGTTGGAATTTTGTAAATATTACTATGCGTTTATATTTTATATCCAGCCGCAAGCAAACTTTTGGCGTTTTCCAACTTTACAACTAGGTATATAAAAAATAGATGTACGTATCACTAATAATATTTGAAAATAAAAGTAACACTAGTCGTATTTCATCCGGTGCACGTTCGTTGCGCGCGATGGTGGGGGACATTTAAGGCAGGCGCACGCCCAAACTCGCGCATAGCGCTATGATCATTATTGTTGTTTATTACAATTGAAGCCGACACCATGGCGGTCAGCGTGGCAATTACGAGTATAAATCACAAYCAAATTCAAATGTATGTAAAGGATTTCTTTTTGTTTCTTTTTTCATTTGAAATTTGTACGCCATTTTTGTGATATGGCTTTTCGTAAAAACAGTTCCTACCAGTGGGTTATATGCGGCTTGTATTGTGTAGTTAATTTTGATATATGTATATATATTAAATATTTAACACATTTAATTTGTTATTTTTATCATATGATAAATGACCAAAGTAATGTTTACATATTTGCACATATATCTAAATTTAAATATTCCGTAATAKCATATTTCTATTGTATTTCTTTTTTTAGTTGTTTATTCTCTCTGCAATGCCCACATATTTATMAGTTGTTTTTTAATGCTCGGAAACTTCTTATTTTGTTTATTATGCACTTTATTTTTGTTTGTTTTTACTACTCGAAAAAAGTTCGTTGTTTTGTGTTTCTATAAATGTAATCGCTCTTTTTCTATATACTTGTACAAGCTAGATACGAGTCATTCGGCCCGATTATACTATTTTTGTATATTTTTTACAATCAATTTTCTGTCGTTTCTTTTTTTTTTTTGTTCGAAATCTATTTAATGCCGCCTTTTTCATATGTGCAATTTAATCATATTATTTTAGGAATCCGTTTCTGGCATACTTAACAACGGATCTGCTTCAGCTAATAGACTGTTATGAATTTATTCCATTTTTTTGGATATCTAACTTGTGTATAGGTTCTATTTTTTCTTTGCGTAACTTAATATTGGTAACACATTGATTAATAGATGCCAAGATGTGATAGTTGTACAACTTTGGAGTTATCGAATAGCTGCACACTTTTACTCCTCCGAAAAGTCGCTATCATCACTATCATCGCTGGTGCCGGACAAAAAGTCAAGCCAATGGTAGTCGCGTTGCTCCACAAACTCCCACAAATAAATCTGAAATAAAGTTATAATTTATTTCATTGCACACGTAATCTTAATACTTTTGTACATACATCTAGCAAATCGATGAAATCGTTTGAGCCACGATGTAATTTACGTGCACGCTTTGGGCAGCCTACATCAACTAAATCGCCATTGGGTAGAGCATGTTTGTAAAAACATTTGTTGCCAAATGGACACTTGCCATCACCCTGCAATAACATTTTTTTTAGAAAATTAATTAACATTGATTTTTGAAATATTACCTTTTTAAAGTATTTGCAGTCTTTTACCCCAAGCGCTAATCGATAGTCGCTGAGCAACTTATCCTTTTCTTCCTTAGTTTCAACCCAAAAGGCACTGGGACAGACAAAATCTGAAGATACGCGACACTCTGGACAGGAGCTGTAATATTTTTAAAAGTTTTTCTTTAATATACATATGTTTTTTATGTTTTTT
>NW_017537012.1:1721003-1778798 GCF_001853355.1 Bactrocera latifrons
TATAAAAATGTTTTGAAACAATTTTGTTTTACCGTGTAATTTTATGTTCAAACTGTTTTGCCTGTCGCCACTTGCGTATGCATTCCAAACAGAAAATGTGGTTACAATTCGGCAATATTCCAAAACGTTTCTCTCTTCCAGCTTTTTCCATTATTGTGTCGAAGCAAATACCACAAGTTTTATCTTTGGAGCGGGCAATAGCAAATGACCACTCCATGGCTTGTTCATGCTGCTGTAAACAATCTTGATTGTGCTTGCGGCGTTGCGTTTGATCGCTTGGATGTAAACAAAATTGGTCGCACATTTTACAAAGTTCCATGTGAATGCCATAAGCACAATATGCGCCGTACGGACAGGGTCCCTCAAATGGACATTCCATTTCAAGCATGGCTTCAGCATCATTTCCTTCAATAATGTTTGTACTTTGTGCCACATTTCCACCACCAACAACATCTGCCCAAGATTTTTGTATTTCATTGTTCATTGGACATATACTCGTTGCACCTTCATTAGTAGAAATGTCAGCAACTTCTTCAGACGGGTATGTTGGTCGATAACTTTTCGGCACGAAGACTGGAGCATTTATCCAATTATGTCGACTAGTGCTAGGCCGAACATTTGGAWATTCTGTTGTGATTTTCTTGTTGTTTGTTGAAGAAGTTGTAGGATTTAGGACCTCGGTTTCATTACCACTGTTGTTATTTGCTTCTCCGTCAGTAAGAACGTGAGAAAAACGGCACGAACTTCCATAATGGCATATTCCACGTTGAAAATAGCGACAAATAGGTGGATTCACCATCATAATTGGTTGTGCTCTCGACATAGCTGTTGCACCTTCATCTACGTTGAGATTAGCCATCATAGGAGATAAACCAGCAGCAATAGTACCACCAAATCCACCTGATGGCACAAATGCAGCGGAGGCACTCATATTAATTTTACACTTTAATTTTCAAATAAATCCGCACAATTGAAAGAATTACTTAGAATGTGGTAACGTGAACACACCTTCAGCAGCACTTCAACGTGGTTTTACTTTCRCAGGGTTTGAATGGACGTTAAATTAACAAAGCCAAAGGCAAATGAATTCCCAATTATTTTTTTGATTCTCTTACAAAGTTTTTGTTTTTTAATTCCTTTTTTTTTATAACTGATGCTGCATGTTCCGCCAAGCGTCCTTTATCTYTTTCTTTGTCCTTTGACGACTCTGAAATAGACAGGTCACAAAAGGGTTGTCTTTGCTTTCAAGATACTCTGTCTACCTGCAAAACAAAAAAAATTGCATAAAAATTATTCTAACGGTCAGCATCTCTTGTTGATGTCTTTAAATTATTATTATTATTTTTTTTTTTTTTTTTTTATATATATTTAAAGTGTTATAAGGAATTTAAAGGAAATGCTAAAACCTATTGGAAAAGGTAAATAAAAGTCTAAAATATCATAACTATAAAAAAATATAAAAAAACAAAGAATTTTATACTAGCAAATTGTAACACATTTGTCAATAACGTTTCCCTCGATAATTCCAACAGCTGTCATTTTTTCAGTCCTGCCAAATCTTTGATAAACAYATTATATTGGCAAAGCAATACCACAGAGAATACACATCTGGCCGTGAAAATCTTATCCTAGCCTTAAACAAAACAAATACTTGTTCGAATTAAAATATAAACAATAGAATATAAATAATAATGTTAGCATATTGAATGCATAAGTTAAATGCAAATTTTTAATCACTTTCTATATTGCTTTACTTAAAATCTAATTTTCTCATATAGTACACTTTTTAAGGCGCTGAAGTTGGACGTCCTATTTCGCATAGACAATTTTGTGACTGAWGAATTCAAAGTACAAATATTTTAAAAGCCTTAAATTTGGAGCTTCATGGTCATAAAACACACATTCTACATAACTACACTTCTGATGCACAAGCGATAGTTACATCGATTTCACAATTTTTGTTGATATGCAAATGAACGGATAAGTGACCAATTATATTAATTTTCACGAAGCTCACCTCTTTAAACCAATATCCAAACTTATCGAAAAGTTTTGAAAATATTCACACAATTTGCGTCTTTTCTACAAACGCTTAGCAAGTCTTTTGCTTTCCACTGACGTCTACCACAGACATGTAGATAATGCTGCCAGATATACAAATAATTGGCAGTGCTTTTGGCCTGGGTTGACAAGTATTTAATAAACAATAGATAATCTAAATTGCCAWAGAAGAAAAGAAACACAATTAATTCTTTAATTTTATTTAGAGGCACGATATTTTGATTTTTGTACAAAAAAGTTGTGGTTTCTTTAATTAAAACCAGAGAACGTATATAAATATACGATACTGTATACAGAAAACGTCTACAGAGAACGTTTAATATAAATTAGTGCTTCATTGTCGGCGCTGATAATGTTTAATATAAATTAAACGTTCTCTGACGTCTATCATAGAGAAGGAGATCTAAAAGAGATATAAAAATATAGACGTTATCTGATATAAATAYACGTTCTCTGTTAAAACTTTCCCTTAGCCTGTAGATGCCGCTACTGGTAGCTCTAATGCAACTCTGGTGAAATCCTGCAATGCGATGCCAACTATTAAAATATTTCATTACACTCGGCCATTTTGGTCCAAGTCACCGTCGTTTGCATACGTTTTGTGCTTTGGTAGGTTTTTAAATCGGTAAAAATAGAAGGCATCTTATTTTATAACAAATAATTCACTTTGCAAATACATATTTCAAACTCTCAACCACCAAAATAATGGACTCTTTATACATTACAGTTCTTAAATTCTTTTCACGAGTCCCTAATTACACAACTTGATTCAAGATGGTTAGGGAGAACAAAGCCGCCTGGAAAGCTCAATACTTCCTTAAAGTTGTCGTAAGTATTTCTCAAGTAACAACAAAGATTTTGAAGTTAATCCAATGATGATAAAATTTTACGTCTGAATGTGTATCGCCCGGATGTCTTGCTTGAAAAAGCTGAACCCAGACATCCTGGTACACGTTAGGTTTGACAAAATTACGTCTGAGTCATTGTATTAAAAACAGAATTTTTTTTTGTTTTTTGCATATGGATTCACCTACTAAATTGTGTACTCCAATTTGCAGGAACTCTTCGACGAATATCCCAAGTGCTTCATTGTCGGCGCTGATAATGTCGGCTCAAAGCAAATGCAAAACATCCGTACTAGCCTGCGTGGATTGGGTGTTGTGCTCATGGGTAAGAATACTATGATGCGCAAGGCTATCCGTGGTCATTTAGAGAACAACGCTCAATTGGAGAAATTGCTGCCACACATCAAGGGCAATGTCGGTTTCGTATTTACCAAGGGCGATTTGGCTGAAGTTCGTGACAAATTGCTTGAATCGAAAGTGCGTGCACCTGCTCGTGCTGGTGCTATTGCTCCTTTGCCAGTCGTGATTCCAGCACAAAACACTGGTTTGGGTCCCGAGAAAACTTCTTTCTTCCAAGCTCTGTCGATTCCAACCAAGATTTCCAAGGG
Source organism: Bactrocera latifrons (assembly GCF_001853355.1). Classification (NCBI taxonomy): domain Eukaryota; kingdom Metazoa; phylum Arthropoda; class Insecta; order Diptera; family Tephritidae; genus Bactrocera; species Bactrocera latifrons. The sequence goes on from NW_017537012.1 coordinate 1,724,518, forward strand.
TACAATTGAAATTATCAATGATGTACCTATTTTGAAACCAGGAGATAAAGTTGGTGCTTCAGAAGCTACTTTGCTTAACATGTTGAACATTTCGCCCTTCTCGTATGGTTTGGCCATAACCCAAGTGTACGACTCCGGTTCCATTTTCTCACCTGAGATCTTGGACATCAAGCCCGAAGATCTGCGTGCGAAATTCCAAGTTGGTGTTGCCAATTTGGCAGCCGTATCGTTATCGATTGGTTACCCAACTATTGCTTCGGCACCACACAGTATTGCCAATGGTTTCAAGAATCTGTTGGCTATTGCTGCTGCCACCGAAGTGGACTTCAAGGAAGCTGCTACCATCAAGGAGTTCATCAAGGACCCCAGCAAGTTTGTTGCTGCTGCTGCTGCCTCTGCTCCAGCTGCTGGTGCTGGCGCTGTTGCCGAAAAGAAGGAAGAAGCCAAAAAGGAGGAGTCGGAGTCCGAGGAGGACGACGACATGGGTTTCGGTCTCTTCGACTAAACAACTCAACACTAAAGTTGATATTACACTTATCTCAGGTGTACGGTTATTTGGATTTTATAAAACTTTTGGAAATGTTAATAGTAGTACGTACCGTTCTAAAGTATACTGTAATTTCTTGAACGCTCGCATTTGGGTTAGTAAATTATTGTCGTGGTCTGACACACCCAATGGCAAGTTACCGACTCAAAACGTTCGTTATCTAATTGTATTCTGAATATGTACACCCGAATAAAGTTGTAATTTAAATAAGAAATTTGTTACTCAAGAATTTATATTAAGGATTTGGCGAATTGCACGTACATTGACAAGAGCCTAATTAACGGAAGCGGTTGTGACACAGTTTAGGCTAGCAACATTAGAAGTAATTTCGGAATAAAAGGGGTTGGCAATAATTCCGGAAGTTCAACAGAAAGAGTTATTAATATGAATTATTTTGTGGAAATTTAACCAAGGAAAGTTTCGTTTCGATAATACTCCAATTTGTATTTCAAATTACTTGACACATTTATTCTACTGTATTTCCTGTAGTATTGTTCTTTTAGACACGCTTTACTACGGAAGTGAGAACAAATTTACACTATTATAATAAAACAATGCACTTTTAGATTTCTATTTCGGCAAAAATGATTGTATATATTTGTATAAGGACACTTTGTATTACAATATATGTTATTTATAAAGTATTGAACATCTTAACATTTGCTTTAATGATAATTTACATGGCCGTCAAAACGGAAACACAGATATATGCTCATGCTTAAAAAGTAGCAGTCATAATACAATAGGGACTTTAAATATTTTTGTAAATAAACAGAAAACAATCAAACAACAAATTAACTGGAGGTTCTATACAAAAATTGCTGCCCTCAAGAATGACGACGAATAACGAAGACATTAATATGTGATATCAATTGTATCCTGAATAGGATTTCCCCATTCACGAGCTACGATCATAATCTCGTTCATGGTTAGTTTAGGTCCGATAAGTGGATTCATTTGCGTCATATAACAACATAGCCAGCTATATTAAAAAAATATATATTTATTTGGTATTGTAGAAATTTTTGTTTTCTTTATAGATACTTACAATAGCCAACAGGTGGAAGCTATCAACATTAAACAACATTGGGTGACTCTATAAAAGAATAAGAATATATATAGTTCGTATTATAGCATCATATTTTACTGTAAAATTAACTCACCCTTTGTTAGGTCCACGAGCCAAAAAGGGACAAATTATTCCAATGAAGCCCCAAATGCAAGTGATTATGATAGGTGCCAGCCATGGGGAAACCATTTTCCACTATTTTAAGACGTAATACTGTTAATTTGAAAATAGTTTACGCTAGTTAATTTGCGAAAATCTATTCCAAATAAATTGTGCACTACGTAGGAAAATATCTAAAAGATACACGAAAGTGGCAAATGACTTTTCCAGCTTAACAAATGTCACATGACCAGACATGGGACTTCATATTCACAGCTGTTCAATTCAGCAAAGTGCTTAATAAAAGGTGCATGGTTGCAACTACAGAGCAATTATTTATATTTGTTTTTTCCTTAAAAATATTTCTTTTGAGTGTTCAATAGTTTTGAACATTTTTGAGACAGTTCTCACAAATGCTAAAAAAACATTGGTATTGTGGAAACATGAAAATAATATATGTGACAACTCGGTTTTGTGTTGGTGTTCAACTTAGGCTTATACTGAACTGTAGTATGTAGCTAGCATTTTCATTTATAAGTTCATTAATTGAACATACGCCCTAACAATGTCAGCTGGATGAGTTTCAATTACAGTTCAGTGGAATAGTGACAAGCAAAATTATTAAAAATGGTTTTGGAAAGTACTATGATATGGTAAGCAATTTTAAAGAATTTATTAAAAAATTCGAATAATTTCTTAGATGTTTAAACAAAACGGGAATGAATACTTACTTTGTGGTAAAATTTATCTGTTTTAGTTTTAGTTTTAGCTCAACCAATGCAAAATTTTGATTGCGGCTTAATGTACCTGTGTATTACGAAGCACTTTTATTGTTTTCTTTTTTTTTTTTACCCCTTTAGTTTCGACAATAGTGATTACCAAAGAAATGGTGATTACTTTCCGACACGTTTAAATGTCCAGAAAGATGGTATCAACCTGGTTTGCCTGACAAAAGTGCGATCTAATCCAGAGAATAATGTTGGCCTGATGACCATATCCAAGTATATAAGCTATTTACATTATTAAGATATTCGCAATCATTAATATAACTCTTTCTATGTGTAGCACCGTTGAGGTTCTTGCAACCCTTACAAGTGATGTAGGACGTATTTTTTCAAAGATGCATTTAATACAACCAAAAGGAGAAATCAATTTACTCACTGGTATTCGTATTGCGCATGTAAGTTATTTGCGGCAATTGAAATTTTTAAAATATATAATTTTACTTTGCAGTTGGTTCTCAAGCATCGTCAAGGCAAAAATCACAAGATGCGTATTGTTGTGTTTGTGGGTTCACCAATAAATAATGAGGAAGGTGAATTGGTAAAACAAGCCAAACGTTTAAAAAAAGAAAAAGTAAACGTCGATATTGTCAGTTTTGGAGACCACGGAAACAACAATGAAATTTTAACTGCTTTCGTTAACGCAATAAATGGAAAAGATGGTACGGGTTCCCATTTAGTTAGCGTACCTCGAGGCTCTGGTTTATCCGATGCATTGTTATCCTCGCCAATAATACAAGGTGAAGACGGCATGGGAGGGGCAGGTTTGAGTGGTGCTGGTTATGAATTTGGTGTTGATCCCAATGAAGATCCGGAATTGGCACTTGCTTTACGTGTATCCATGGAAGAACAGCGTCAACGCCAGGAAGAAGAACAGCGTCGGGCTCTTTCCGAATCAAATACTGCAGGAAATACAGAAGCGAATGCTGGCAGTGCCACAACAGGTTCCGAGAAAACTAGCACAAATGTTGGTACTACTCTTGAAGAGCCGAATTCTGAAGAAGCAATGTTGCAACGTGCTTTGGCATTATCTACAGAAACGGTAATGTCGAAATCATTGCATTATATATTTGTTATTGAGTATAGGGTTCCCTTTTTCTTTTTGAATACAGCCAGAAGATAACTTGCCTGATTTTGCTAACATGACTGAAGAAGAGCAGATAGCTTTTGCTATGCAAATGTCAATGCAGGATGCAGGTTTGTAAAGTGGAAAAATTTTGAAAATATATATWTATTAAATATTTGTTTTTATCCTTTTCATTTATTTGCTTTAGCTGATGAGACCGTAACTCAACAGGCCAAACGTCCTAAAACRGAGGAAAATCAACCAATGGATGTCGATGAGGACTACTCCGAAGTAATTGGTGATCCAGCATTTCTACAGGTAAATATATCATATGGTACTAATTGTTATGATCTAAACAATCTCTTTAGAGTGTTCTAGAAAATTTACCTGGCGTCGACCCACAATCAGAAGCTGTACGCGATGCAGTAGGTTCACTCAGTAAAGAAAAGGAAAAAGACAAGAAAAGTGATGATGGAGACCAATCTCAATAAATCTTATTTGTGGCGAATTCCACTAAGTCCGTTTCAGTAATAAAACTGTATTGAATCGTAATATGAATTATTTTATAATAAACTTGCATTAAAATGTACTGGTAAAACCATGCTTATATATATAAAAAAAAATTGCTGCAAATCCTACTGAAGTATCCGATATGAATATTTTTTCAATCAGTTTGTAGTGATGATTTCGTTGCAAATATTTGTTTTGGCAACTTTATTAGCCCATTTTGTTAGTACTGTGCACAATAATATATGTCAATTCCGATCCATTATAAAATTTAGCCCTGCAGTTGTGCAAAGATTTGTTACTCCGGCTTGGTGCTGTCAAAACATTGCTTTCATTTATACCCTTCTGAATCACAAATTTCATCCAAATGACAAAAATTATTTAAATTACGGGCGATCGTTTATTTTAATGCTTTTACTTTAYAACTTCACAAAAAAATTTCATTATGTACTGAAAGCAGTTCTTCCAATTCGACGCTGAATTTATTTGCCACCTTTGTAATCCTTCAAGTTGAGCAACACCCACGCAGGTACAACAAGCATAGATACGCACATTCCACCACCCAAAATGATTTTTTCCTGAAACACATMAATTAGACATGTGAACATATATCACACATTTTTCGTCAAAGAGGTTTACGTAACCTGCTTTTATAGAGAGAATATACTTACGGCTGTGGAAATCTTATTTACTGGTGGTCCAGCAACAACAGATTGGCAACGTTGTTGCAATCCATTTCGGATAGCTGGAACCAAAAGACGAGCGGCACTGTTTTGGAACATTTTTTTTATTATTATCCACTAAAAATTTGGTGRCTGATTAACTTCTAGTCGAAATAGGAATCACCCACAGCCACACTCTGATCGATAAATTTTTGACAATCGTCTCTTCGGCTATTCAGCTGCGATTTAGCGACACCTACAGTCAATAACAGAAAACATACCATTATCAACATAGAAATCATATAGTTCAGCAGATTTAATTTTGCCAATAATGCAAAAAAAAGTATAAGAACGATAATTTGTTCAACTTATAGAAACCATACCATATTCAAAAATTAAATCAAAATATCCTCAAAAATAATAATTATATCGAAAATAGAATTTGCTTAAAGGTAAATGTGTTCTTCATCTTCACATATCATCAGTTATTGAACATACCATAAATTCACCTTCTATAGAACAGTGTATAGAAATCTATAGAAATTGTGATTTGSCCGGCCGGCTGTTACAACAGAAGTTAGTGAATTTGTTTTACTAATATGACTGCTTTTGAAGGTAAGCTTGTTGTGAACATATTTAAATGTAATAAAAATTATTAAATTTTTTATTGCAAAGAATTTGGTGTATTACCGGAAATCGCTAAGGCGATTGACGACATGGAGTGGACTCTACCCACAGATGTGCAGGCCGAAGCAATACCGCTCATTCTGGGAGGTGGTGATGTTTTGATGGCTGCTGAAACTGGATCCGGAAAAACCGGAGCTTTCTGTTTGCCAATTTTGCAAATTGTGTGGGAAACATTGCGCGATCTTGAAGAAGGGAAAGTTAGCAATTCTTCGGGAGCGGGTGGTAGTATTGCACCATGGACGATGTCGTTCTTCGATCGTGGTACAGCGCTTGCAGTGACACCAGATGGTTTGCGTTGTCAATCGCGTGAGTTTAAAGAATGGCACGGATGTCGGGCAACAACAGGAGTGCGTGGCAAGGGAAAATTTTACTTTGAAGCCATCGTCACAGACGAAGGTCTATGTCGCGTTGGTTGGTCTACGCAACAAGCTAATCTAGATCTTGGTACCTGCCGTAACGGTTATGGATTTGGGGGTACTGGAAAAAAATCCAATAATCGTCAATTTGATGACTACGGTGAAGCTTTTGGCAAAAACGATGTCATCGGTTGCTACATGGATTTACAACAAATGGAAATATCCTTTGCTAAAAATGGCAAACATCTTGGATCAGCATTTCGAATACCCGAAAATCAACGTAATGAAACATTTTACCCAGCTGTTGTATTGAAAAATGCGGAAATGCTATTCAATTTTGGGAAAACTGAATTTAAATATCCTCCAAAGCAAGGATTTATTGCTGTGTCTCTTGCAGCTGCAGGACAATTTAAGCCGAACCCGCTTGCTTGTCCTACAACCAATGCTGCCGCTAATAAACCTGCGCCTAACGCACCACAAGCAATTATTATTGAGCCAAGTCGTGAATTAGCAGAACAAACGTATAATCAAATAGAAAAATTTGGAGTCCATTTAAACAACCCAAAAGTGCGCTCACTCCTACTAATCGGTGGAGTTAAACTGGAGCAGCAAAAAAGTGCTTTACAGCAAGGTGTGCACATCGTAGTGGGTACACCCGGCCGACTCGAAGAGATGATAAGCAGTGGTTTTGTGCAATTAACACATTGCAGGTTTGTGCCTTTCTGAGATAATAAATGTTCATAGTAATCATTGAGAATATTACCTTATTTTGTTGTAGATTTTTTGTATTGGACGAAGCTGATGCTCTACTCAAACAAGGTTATACTGATTTGATTGATCGTTTACATAAACAAATTCCGAAAATGACATCCGATGGTCGACGCTTACAAATGGTTGTCTGCTCAGCTACRCTACATGCTTTTGAGGTGAAAAAAATGGCCGATCGTTTGATGCACTTCCCCACTTGGGTAGATCTTAAAGGTGAAGATGCAGTACCTGAAACCGTACATCACGTTGTTTGTATGGTTGACCCACAAAAGGATACATCCTGGTATTATATGCGACAACATATACGCACTGATGGTGTGCACAGTCGAGATAATGTAAATCCACAGAATCAYACACCAGAAACATGGTCAGAGGCAATTAAAATCCTTAAGGGCGAATATTGTATAGCTGCCATTGATCAGCATAAAATGGATAGAGCAATCATATTTTGCCGAACAAAACTAGATTGTGACAATTTGGAAAATTACTTTAAATCACGAGGTGGCCAACGTTATTCGTGTGTGTGTCTACATGGAGATCGAAGGCCTCAAGAACGCAAACAAAATTTGGAAATGTTTAAACGTGAACAAGTGAAATTTCTTATATGTACCGACGTGGCAGCCAGAGGCTTAGATATAACTGGTTTGCCATTCAGTACGATTACTTGCATTGCTTGCTTATGTATGTATTTTTAAAAAGTGATTATAAAATTTCTTTCAGTGATCAACGTTACTCTACCCGATGAAAAGTCAAATTATGTACACCGTATTGGTCGAGTGGGACGTGCAGAACGTATGGGTCTGGCAATTAGTTTAGTATCCTCCGTGCCTGAAAAGGTAATACATAAAATTATATATATATATATATATTTGTGTTATATAAATTTGATTATTTTATATAGGTTTGGTACCACGGAGAATGGTGTGCGACCAGGGGTCGAAATTGTCAAAATACAAATTTAACAGATGTSCGAGGTTGCTGCATTTGGTATAATGAAATGAATGTAAGAATATTCAGCATAAGTGCGTGCTAATAGCATATTAACATATCATTTCACATCTTTTAATTCAACAGTTATTAGCAGATATTGAGGACCATCTCAATGTGACGATTCAGCAAGTTGACAAATCTCTAGCTGTGCCCGTAAATGATTTCGATGGCAAAGTTGTGTATGGTAAAAAAAATATAAACACCGGTACTGGATATAAAGACCATGTTCAACAATTGGGGCCAGTTGTCCGAAAGTTAACAGATCTTGAATTACAGTCACAATCTTTATTCTTGAAACGTTTAAAATTCTAAGCATATATTAATCATGTGTACATGGAACGTTATTTAATCAACATTAGTGTTTGCATGAAGCGCTTATGATAACTTAAAAGCAATGCGAGCGTTATTACTATAGTCAAACACCTTCATGGAATTCATAAATTAAATATTAAATTAAAAAAGGCTTAACTACTAATTTGTATTATTAAGCTATCGATTTGTTTTCTTTTGTGTAAAAACATTACACTACAAGGCCTCCTATGATGTCTTTGCGTTGCCAGTAGTGTCTTCGTCTTCCACACCCTCTTCATCTTCTTCGTTGAACTGTGTACGCATCTGTTGCACCGATAATAATTGTTTACAAAGCTGATTACCAAAGGATTCCACATAACTTGGACTGATTTTGTCCAATAGAGCATATGGTGTCTCATAAAACACATCCTCCTCTTCATTTATTTCCTCTTTCCCGGGGTCAATTGAATTAAATGCACTACCAACCACGCGAAACCCAATGCTCGATACTTGTACGCAGTACTCTTGTCCCTCAATAGTGCGCACATTCAGGTACACTTTATTCACATTACTAGGTATTTGTTGGGATATTTCTATTAACGCAACATGTGGATTAACGTCTTTTATAATTGCAGCTGCTTCCTCCTCCCAGTTAATAACTTCTTCGTCATTATCATTATCAAATATTTCAGCAGGGATGACATTARGAGTAATACTCATATTTAAATATATTAAGTACAAAAAACTGTTTAGGAAATTTTATATATGTTCATGTACAATAGCGTTAGTAAGCATAAAACAAAAAATAAAGAATTTTTGAAATGTTCTTCAATTAACACTTATCCCAAATAGTTTATATACTCTATGTATTTTTACGTTCCTTTGAATGGAAATTAATTGCTAAAAATTATGTATGTATTTATATCCATGTCTAAAATTCCTAGTTTTGTGTGACGTGCTCAAACAGCTGACAATAAAGGTAATAGGTGGTAAATGTGGGCGCGGTGACATTTCTACTATTGCCAGTTTTAATTAAATGATTGAGTTTTGAAAAGTATGAAGGTTTGAAAATATGGCATTCCTTACATTGTATGGTCAATATTAAAAGGAAAATACAATACGACCTTTTGTTTTGATCACTAAAACATGATTAAAACTAATATATCGTTAAATAACCCTAATTGAAAAGGTGTTCGAATACTGCATTGATTCTATTGTAAATAAAACCATTCTAAATTGGTAAATATGTTCCAGACATCGCGGTTATCTGACCTGGCTTTTGTAGAATGTATGGAAGTAATCACAGTGGCACGTGCTCCTTCTACAAGTAAACATGGAAAATATTACAGCAGCACTAAATGAACTCTTGAGGGAAGCAAATGAGCTATGTATCGGAACTGAAGTTGTAATACTAGATAAAGTACCAGAAACGATTGTTTTCGCACGAGATTTCTATGCTAAAAACCAGCCAGTGGTGATAAGGAATGCAGTGAGACATTGGCCCGCGGTACAAAAGTGGAGCTCTGCTTACCTTAAGCAAGTGCTTGGTAAAAAACTGCTAGATGTGACTACAACACCTARTGGTTACGCGGACGGTTTAGCCAAACAAGATGGAACCGATTATTTCGTACTACCTCTTGAAGAAAAGATGTGTATGAGCGATTTCTTGCAAAAACTAGACGACCCTACTGGTCCCATACATTATATTCAAAAACAAAATTCTAATTTTACAACTGATTTTCCAGAGTTGGCTAATGACATCAATATTAAAGATTTAGACTTTGCGGAGAARTGTTTAAATAGTCCCCCATTGGTAAATTTTTGGATGGGTGATAAACGTGCAGTTACATCTATGCATAAAGACCCATTTGACAATTTGTACTGCGTCATATCAGGGTAYAAAGACTTTATTTTACTACCACCGCACCAAGTTGTAAATATTCCGCGTCAGCTTTATCCTGTAGGAAAATACCAACGACATGAATCGGGTCAATTTTATATTGAGCCTGTATTAAACGTTCAAAGTGACAATAATAAAAGCGAACCGTTACAAACAGAGTGGRTAAGTATTGATCCCCTAGCACCGGATTTCAGCAAATATCCGAAATTTGCAAATAGCCAACCATTGCAAGTACGTGTGAACGCCGGTGATATCTTGTTTTTACCCAATTTCTGGTTTCACCATGTACAACAAAGTCATAAATGCATAGCAGTGAAYTTTTGGTACGATATGGAGTTTGACAGCCGTTATTGTTTTTTCCGTATGCTGGAAAAACTTGTGGAAACCGAAATAAAWTAGATATTTATATTTAAAAGCTGCGAAATAAAATATTTTTGACCCAAAATTCGCATTATTTTTTTCTATTCTAATATCTTTTTATTAATTTTAAATTTAGTCTCATACACTTAAATATGTGAATCATTTTAAAACTATAATAGAGCGATTTCTAAATTACAATATATATGTATGTTGTATATTATACACCAAAAATGATTCAATATTAACACGTCCAAGTGGAAGGTAAGCTTGGAAGCGCCAGTTTCCTGTCTCATTTCTTATTTGTTAAGAAAAAAAAAAAACATATTTAAAAATTGTGTGAAATGACAGAATTTCAACGTCTATGTATTCTAATAAGTAAATCAATCTCACCTTTTTCGATTTATTATACCATTACAAAAACTTTTGAGAAAAAAATCCCAACTTCATTTCAAAAATTACCACAGTTACAAAAATAATAGCAAATGTAGTAATTTTGATTTTTCATTTTGTTTTGTTTTTTAAGTTACTTAAACGTAATACAAAAAAATATTTATTGTAATTATTAAAAAAAATAAAGATTTGCTGACGTTGTCCTTCCTTTCTTCGTTTTTCGATTAGATTTTTAATAGGTAAGAACACATTTCAACGCAATTTTGTAAACCTGTGAAAGACTACAATGGTACAGCAAATAAGGAAATGCACTTGCACCAAAGTAAGAATGTTCCGTTGCATTWTTTTTTATAAAATATCTATAACATGATTCGTATTGAAGGTGGTAATGTAAATGTTCTTCTTGCTGCTGTTCAGTTTATTTTTGAATTGATTTAAGTTATATATTTACAATTCATCCTTCTGGTGCTCATCGGGTTTTTCCTCCACCTCTTCTTCTGATTCACCACTCTAAAATTTTATAAAATTTTTTATATTAGTTATATATTATATAAAAAATAACATCTTCACAATTTTTACCTGTACAACATCACCACCAGCTTCCAGGAACTTCACGAATTCATCCAAAGTCCTGTCCAAATTGTAGTCGATAACTTTATTATCACCTTTACGGTACAATTTGATGGTGGGGAATGAAGATATTTTTGTGTGTTCCAACTCATTGGCAGTAGCATCGATTTTGGCAACAACAATTTTTTCATTGTTCTTGAATTTCTCACCAAGTTGGTCATAGATAGGAGCCAATTGTTTGCAGTGACCACACCATGGCGCATAGAATTCAACAAGCACATCTTTGCTCTTATCCAAAGCAACATCATCGAAGTTGCTTGCGACAAGCACTTTAACGGGGTTCTTATCCCAATCTTCAGGCACTTCCTGTGACAGTAAATGTTGCTTCAATTTGCCGTCCATGAATTTCTGCAAGAATTCTTTGATGGTACTGGCAGACAGGTCATTGCTTTCGGGTTTGTATTTGGCCATGTCTTCTTCCAAACGGATCAAACGAATTGTTGGTACTTCCTCCTTAGACATTCCGAAGAATTCAAAGATACGTTGGTGCTCTTCTTCATCGGAAGAAATAGTGACGAACAAAATGTCTTCGCGGTAGTCTTTGGCAATATCCTTTAATGGGTCAACATGCTTTTCGATATGTCCAGCTTCCTTTGAGACGAAGAAGAGGAGATGCGATTTGATTGATCCACCAAAAATCTTGGAAGCTGATTCGTGGTTGAATTCAACAATCAGGGGCAAGGATTGTACTTGTACGAATTTCTTAATATTCTCAACAGTGTGTTCGCCCTCGTATATGGCTTTCTTTTCATCGAATGGCTTGAAGAGTACAACTGCACCATCCTTAGCTTCATAGTGGGAAATAAGTTCATCTTCAGTTATAAGACCAAACACGAAAGTGTCGAGAGCATTTGCAACAGAGATGAAAGCCTTAGCTTCATCAGATTCCTGGCTCTTGAAGAAGCCAACAACTGCGATCTAGTTGAAAGAAATCATATATGTAATCAAAAWTTTTGCATTTGTTATCATGTTATTACAAATTGTGCGTTCGCTACCAGCAAACTTACCTCATTGTCCTTCAAGAATTTTTCGGCTTCTTCCACCGTCTTCAACTCCTTGGCTGGTGGGCCGGTCTTCTTGTTGACCCATGAAATGATATCAGCCGATTGACGGCCACCGCTGTATTCGACGGGGACACCATTGCGGAAGAACTTCAGTGTAGGATAACCACGTACTTGGAATTTTTCGGCCAAATTACCTTCTACAGTAGCATCGACCTTACCCAATTTGATGGGTGACTCCTTTTCGGCTAAGGCCTGTGCGGCTTTAGCATATTCGGGGGCAAGTGCTTTGCAGTGGCCGCACCATGGAGCGTCTAAAAATGAAATTACACAATCATTATACAAGTATTCTTATAGAAKATTATACAAAATGTGGAGGTTATTTTACTAGTTGATAGGGATTCCTTTATCAAAATTAAAAAAAAAAAACTATTTGCAGCATTTTACTTTGTTAGGTTATTATTTGTTATTTCTATCAAAATAATTGGAATAAATTAAAACGTCGTCCAAGTAATTATTTTAAAGCACCGTCTAGAAAGCATTTTTTATACCTATACATATCTATGCAAATTTGTGCACGAGCTCGAATTAAGGACACCATAAGGAGATAAGTTGATGCTGATTATAGCATTATTTAATTATTTACAGCGTGGGTAGATATGTCATTCAAATATACATTTCGTACGTCAGCGACATGATCACAGATGACTAAGTAGTACTTATTATTATTATACATGTAAGAATAGAGAGCTGACGTGGTACTACATAGATTTAAAATTTAAATAAATGGTTACATATATTTTGTATCTAAAATTGCCAATAACTTTTTTCTTGTCTAAAAAATTTCTGAAAAGAAGTTTGTTTGGAGCTAAAACATAAACTGTAGCTCGGCTTAAACATATAACAGCTTTTATAGGTCAATGAACTTGAAAGTATTTTTTGTGTGCGTTGAGCTTTTGATAATGCTACAAAAAAACAGTAAACAGTTGCTTAGACATATACCGGTYAAAGAAAATTGAGTACGCATAAATAATTGAAAAACAAAGACAAATTTAAAAGCTTCCAGTTTAGCGGTAAAATGTTAAAGTCTATGTAAAGRTGATGAAATCATTCATGCTTTATTAGCGATTTTCAGACATCTAGTCAAACAAACATAATGATGGTTAAAGCCGGCTTTTGCGGTTTACAATAAACCATAAAGAAATAGAATAAACAAATAAAATAGAAAATTAATTAACCTAACTTTTCCGATGTAACTATTTAATATCATCATTCAACTTCAATACTACACATTCATAGAAATTATTGAAATTAAAATGTTGTCAAAGAAATTAAATCATATTTCAATATAAATACATATGTATATATTTCGCAAGTATTTTCTCACGCTTATTGTTGAAATAGAATTAATAAATACATTTTTTTAACATAAAAATTATGCATTCTAACAAAATTCCTCTCCTTTCCGTCAGTTCACAAATTTCATTAAACATGATTGTCATTGCCACGTTGGACTTTCATAAATACTTATAGCAAGAGAGTGCAGAAAAAACAAATTGGGACTTATACGTGTATAAAAAAGAGGAGATGATATTGCGACAATGACACCTAGCAAAGTGATTATAACTGTATAATACTAAAACGTGTAGGAGATAAGCGCAAGCTGAATTAAGATTAGTACTAAAAAAACAGTAGAATCAATTACTGTCAGTTTTAACATGAAAATGAAGTGAACATATGGTTCAGCATCCAATATAATTAATAACAATACACGTCATCTTCAGTGTTTGCTGTTCATCTCTGCGGCAACCTGTTTTAGTCAACTGAGAATATTTGTGAAATACAATGCATTTCAATCATAATATAGGTGTTATATTCCTATTGGTTGTTAATAATCCATGAAGTATTTTGATGAAAAACAATAGTTTAAGCGTTGTCAGAAATACATTTTTAGCTTATATATAATATATATTATACATATACATATGTATATAATAATAAATATTCAGAAATATATATACATGGAATGTTGCAAAACTATCACCCCAATGATGGTTTTGCAATATTCGATGTAGATATATAATAATTTTGATATATTCAAAAAAATTTGTGATTYTGGACGTTCCAAAGAAATGTATAAAAATTACTAATTTAAACTAATAAATACAGCAAATAAATTTATTTAACACCGGTCAACCTACAGTAATGAAAAATAAGAAATATAAACAAGGCGGTTTTTAAATGACACGTCACTAGAATTTTTCATATTAAGGCATTATACTCTTCCCAATCACATATGGCATTGGAGTTAAAGAGCAAGCAATATGACAACGGATACAAAATCTGCGGTAAGCCGGTAGAAAGCGTGAAAGAGAAGACGCGACGAAGATTTAAATATGCTTCGTCAACAGTGCAACTTACAGAACTGTAGAGATACGAAGGACGATAAAGAATACAAATTTGAGTGCATAGAACATTGAAGAATAAAACAATAAGAAAAGGAATCCATGAAGTATTAAACTGTTCTCGTCGCAAAATGGCCAATGGGAAAAAGTATACTTTTCCATAAATCGTTTTGCACTTCCTGATATAGATATGTATATGTAGCAAGAGACATGGCGCTTATAATTATGCACACATCTCTGATTGTAACTTTTATAGCTTTATTACTTAATATTTGTAATCAAATTGGTTTATAATAACATTTAATCAAATTAAATCGAATCGTTTATAATGAAATCTTCAYTGATAATTAGTACTTACAGAATTCCACCAACACAAATTCATTATTTTTTATGATTTCATCGAAATTGTCTGTAGTCAGCACAAGTACTCCATCTTCCAATTTCACTTCCTCAGCGGCGTAAGCACCCGATGCAATAACTGCTACCAGTAGCAGCGAAGAAATTACGAACTTCATGTTTTATTATCTGTTTCTGATATCTCTGCTCTACTTAGTTAACTGAAGATATTTCCCGTTCCCGTCGAACAAAATCAACTTCTTAAGAAACTAAACAACTTCTCTCGACAGCTAAATGTAAAATGAAATGAACGACAAAATTTTCACTAAAAGCAAATGTTGATGACGATTATGCCGACGGGAAGAAAAATGGAGACTTCGACTTGCAGTGTTCCCGATATGTATGTATATCTCTAGTGTTGCCAATAATACGGAATTAAGTGGTAGTTATTTTTATTATACTATGAGTATTGCACTATTTATATACACTTTAAGGCGCAAACATAATTTTTAAATACACTCATATATTATTCATATTATATATTTTATGAATATAAAACAATGAAACCTTATTTATTTAAATATTATTGAATACCACACTGCGTCTTTTGAGTTTGTACACGTCTCCTCTTTTGGTTGGTCAGCATTACAGTGTTGACAAATGCTTTATATATTATTGTTGTAAGCAAGCACTGAAATTGTTAGCAGCTGCGTAATTTGCATTTAAAAAATCTACAATGAGGATATGCAAACGCGGAAGCGGATGTTGTTTGCAAATAAAAAATTAATAAAATCATTTGGAGTAATCATTTATTCGTGTAAAAGCGTATACCCAGCCATGTAAGTGCGTATGTATATTATTGTTATAGCAATTGTTTCAATCTTTTATTTGGCAAAAGTTCATAACCTATAATTGTATCCGGGCATTGCACCGAATTGACACAATTGAAATTGTTTCTTATTTGCACAGTTGTTTCGTATTTATTATACAACTTTTTATTATAATATATCAGGTGAGGAATATATAAATACAAATAATTAGAGTTGACAGTCCTTGGCTGGATAAAAATCCGGGTCCGTTCCGGTTTTCGTAGACTCGACTGTCGTGGGAACGGTATTCTTATATGTAATACTTGCTGGTGAGAGGCTTAAGTGTACGACTTAAATGTTTTCAAACTTATATATGCGTTTAGAGATTCTAAGATCTTTGCTTATAGATTTGTGATTTTGCAATTTATTTATAGTCTGAACTGGGCATATTGAGTTTGCCACAAAGTTTATACCACCTAGAAGGAAACGTCGTCGTATCGCTAGTCTCTGATGATTTGAACTGATCGATCAAAATCAAGATCTAGTAGGGAAAACTCTTTTATTTGACTAAATATTTTCCCGAAATTTAGCAGATCAGACCAGCCGAGGTAACCACCATATCAATTAACCCTAATGAATTGTCAGTAACATTAAGTATTCGTGCCAACTAGATTTTAAAATTCGACTATGTTATTTTTGTGGAAGATAGTAAACATAATTTAAATGTACTTGTGTAGTAATACAAACCTGTCTTGTTAGTAGGGCAATTTAAGAAAAAGAAATATATTTTTTTTTCGTTATTTAGGTATTTTATTGTTGAATTTATAATTAAAACTTTCGGTTATTGACCCTTCACAGAAGTCATTCATTAATAACTCATTTCTAAAACATTTTCACTCTCATACATTCTTAATGTAATGTAATTATATATATAATATACTTATTAACCTATATTAACGCATGCATGTATGCGCAATCAAATGCATACACACTCGTATATATTTATTTGTTTTTAAGATAATTTAATCTCAAATAAACTTTTTCAAGTTGAATTCTTATGGTCACTATATTATATGCTAGAAATTACACATATACTCGTATGAGTGTTATTTACGGTGCGCTCGTCTTTTTTACTTTTAAGAACTGAATAGTACAATTAGGTATTCCGCTAAGTATGGCTTATTATAGTATGCTTGTATAATATTGTGTATCAATAATGTGTATTTATTATACATACATATATGTATGTTTATTGGATATATCAATGTTTATTTGTGTTAGGTTTTGCTGTATTATTTGTTTTACATGTAAATATCTTATCACAGAACCAAATGACAGGTCTTTTTTTAAATTATAGAAAATTTTCAATCGCTGTATTGAATGACGTTTTCCAATATTTTACTTAAAGCTATGCTTACAAACATTATTAATGTCTAAATAGAAATTCTAGTTAATTTTTTGCTTGTAATATTTCGTGATTTTTATAAATTTGGCAAATATCAATTTCATGAAGAGAGAGATTTCCACCAAGATATCCCCTTTGAGCATTATTTTGTATATATAMATATAATGTACATAAAAATCTACACAAATATTACAATTGATAAAAATATTCCGTTGGATGTTATTCAATTCAAAATTTTTTGTATATCTGATAATTGAATTAAATTCAGCTTTGAGCTTATAATATGCACAGAAGTACATAATTCCTTCCAGAAACTCATCACTTTACTAATAATTTTTAATACAATTTTTATATTGAATATATTGATATATGTATGCATTATTTACACTACGTGAGCATTCGTATATATATATTTATGTATATTATTATAGAATATTATAGATTATTGTGTAGATGTTTAGTTTGAATAAAAAAAATCTATATAAAAATATTATATTGAGCATACATAAAATATGTAGATTTTTAGAGAGTTTGTAGTTAGAGAGAGAGAGATGATGTGAGCAGCTTAACCGGCTTCGACATATGTATATACATATGTTTAAGATGTTTAGATAAAATGTTATGTTGTATTTGGAAAAGAGGTATGACACGCATTAATAACTGTAATTTAATAACAAATATTGATAGTGTTATTAAACGAAATCGATACCTTTCATAACATACAGGGTTTGTCCGGAAAATAATRGGACTAAGTCGATTTAAACAATTTATTAAACCAATCGTTAGAATTCTTTCTGCGTCGATGCATAGCTGCCAAGCGCAGATGCATAGCGCGRTATCCAAGCATGGAAGGCGTCACGGAAGGTATTCTCTGGAATAGCATACTCCTTGGATCCCCTCTGAAGTCTCAAAATGCTTGCYCTTCATTGGTCTTTTCAAGCAAGGAAACAAAAAACATCTGGTAGGACGACTGCAGAACCTTTGCGATGCTGGCCTTGGTTAGGTAGCTGTTCACAAGAAAGGCGGTTTGAGCCGGGGCGTTGTCGTGCTGCAACTTCCAATCGGATGCGATGTCTTGTTGGACCCGATTGATCYTTCGTTTGAGTCTCTTGAAGACTTCCCCGTAAAACTTGGCGTTGACGGTTTGTCCAGGAGGAAAAAATTTATGGTGGACAATGAGCATCGTTTTCATTTTGGATTTACTCATTCTTACGGTCTTCATCAGCGACATCTTTCCGGCTCGGCAAAAAGGCGCGGTGAAGCCGAAACACACCACTTCTTGCTAAAGCAATATCTGGGTAAGCCTGCTTGATCATCAAAGCAAAAAAATCAAACGTCTCTATCACAGATTTACCGAGTTTGACACAGAATTTAATTGCGTGCATCTGCTCTAACGAACGCTGCATTTTCGGCTTACACCACTCACAGAAACACGTCGCGSGAAAATTTTTGTCCTCTCTCCAGGTGCCTGGAGACAACTGACCATCCGCTCGTTCGTTAGCTAGGAATGCCCTCCATCGCATCCAGTCGGTGCACGTACGCTCCGAAGTAYAGTCGCGGCGGAAGAAAATCAGTCCTCTTACTTTCCGGACAAACCCTGTATATCCTGCTAATCAGAAGTAAGACATGTTATTGTGAATTATTTACGATTTTTATATGAGAAAATGAGGATGCGAATTTCAATTATGTAACAATAATGCTGATTATGTTTTTTGGCCGTAAACACATGTACCTCTCTACTACATTCCCATATATTATTACTATGCATTTTATAGATTTAGATAAGTATTTTATCATAGGACGGCGGCGGTGATTCGTCATCTATCGGTACGTCTTTGCCCTTTCCATTGCTCTCTGTCTCAGGAAAGTATATTGCTATATGATATGGTGGTGGACCGGCACTTGCCGAATCCTCAATCAATTGCAACTGGCCACACAAAGGTGCGCCATGTATATCATCCGAACCAACTAATTCACTACTACCATCAGCATTCACGATATCACGTCTGCCGTATGGTGGACGCGTATAATGTATAGCGCTTTCTGCATCAGCATGCTGTTGCGCGCCCAACACTGYATTGCGTCCGCTTGGCAATAGTCCTTTTGGTACGCGACACAGTGAAACGGTGCAGGCGGCCAAGAAGAAAGTTGCAGAGAAAGCACAAAATATCAATACTTCCAAACCGGTACCCTGATGGTCGAAATAAAATTTTGCGCCCGCCACAAAGACGGAAGCCAGCACAAGCGACGCACACATGCCACATTTAAGGTGTGAAGGTAGCAGCTGAGCATCTCCACCGTTCGCGTCTACTGTCATATTGCTRGTACGCATATTTAAAGCCGCCGAACTGTAGCGATGCGCTGTGTTAGCTACCGCATAGCTCGCTGTATTCGTGGTATTAGTGGAAATGGGCGCGGAACCGCCCATTATAGACTCATTCGACTGAGCGCACGCTGCCGCAGAGTGACTAAAAAATAAATGAAGRTTGTGAAGTGATAAATTGATTAATTTTCAAATTGCAGTGACTACCTGTAACCATGTTGCTGTCGATATGCCATTGGGTCCATGTGCTGCGAATGAGCAGGACCAATTATTGTTCTTGCGCCACTGTTATTGCCATTACGATATGCATGTGTCGGCGGATTTGTGTTAGCGTGTGTTGGCCCATTACAAGTCCTGCCCGAATATTGATAGTGTCGTACGGACATATTGCCGAACTGTGGATGATGATAGCTGCGCATATCATAGCATTGATTAAGATGTTGCTGATACAGCGGTGTATGCGGTGTGCCTGCGGTGCTTTGTAGTAGTGCGCCTGCGCGTTGGTTAAAATCTTGCGCTGCTGGTGTAATGCCGCGCGCATCGCTGCCCGTGGCCGTGGACGTAGAAGTGCTGGCGTTATTGTTATTCATTAAATTGTTGTTGGAAGACGCATTATGAGTCTGCACTGAAGGGCTGCCATGCTGATGCGTCTGCTGGTATGTGTACTGGTGGGGATTGTTATTAAGAGTCGCCGATGTAGTCGATTGCATTGCGGCGCCTGAGGCTGTTGCATTGGCGGTGCTAATATTACCTGTATAATTGCTATTATTGCTGCTGTGCGTATTTGATTGTTGGCAATTGTTGCCGCTGTTGWAATTATTATTGTTATTGGCATACTGTTGTTGCTGCTGCAGTTGATGATGGTGTTGCAATTGCGGCTGCTGATATTGATGGCTRCGACTGCTGCTGCTGCTGGCTGCAGTGTTGTGATGACAGTCTGGCAGTACGTGGCTTCTACTGCTCGCTTTATTGCCACTACCTCCGCTTATTCGACGCGGTGGATGGCCAAAACTGAGACCCACACCGGATCCGCCGGCACCGGAGAGTGAAGCTGCAACTCGCGATCTCCCAAAACCACATTGCTGTGAGCGTTTGTCTATCCAGAAGTGCATTTYCGTCGTATAACTGTAGAAAATTAAGTGGAAGAATTATGCTTTTAGTACAAACGGTGTTAAATTCAGACTAAGCATGAGTCACGTGAAGATCAGTGAAAACCATGAAAAATCGTTTCCTTCAGCTGCACTGAATCTATAAGCCTAACCTAACACTTAACATCCTTCATAGCTGATTTCTTGATATACATATTATTACATATACGGAGTACTTTGTTTAGCTACCACAATAACACGCGAATGAAAATCATGTAAAAAATATATATTTTTATTTATATTTTCCAGTTTCAATACTGGAACTAATTTAATTAGTTCACGACTTCCTTCAAATGACACGTTTCTATTCACTTTACCAACAATCCACCAGCATTCCAATGCTTTCTTAGATAACTTATAACAGAGTACTTTTCAACACAAGAAACAATTGAAGATCTACACTCATGAAGACGAACAAAGGGCCTACGTCTATTAACTACTAAAGTTTTGTAGCTGTTAAACGCTTTGTCTGCGTCTATTGGCATCTAAGCGCCGACGACCGTACACAAAGCAAAAGCTCGCCAGTAAGTAGATAGGAAGTCATTAACTGGTGACTTAACCGACTACGCAGTATCAACCGTTCGTGGATACCTTTGAAAAGGCCGTCGCACGGCTAAAACCAAAAAGAATTAAAGAAGAAAGTCAACAATCGCGGACATTTCCCAACTCTGCAACAACAACAGCAACTGCCAAATGTCAACTGCAACACAAGAACACAAGGTCAATGAGCAGCAGCAAGGAGTGCTTGGCTTAAATGATTAGGTGTTCGCCACTGTCGATTGTTTGGGCATTGTYAGTAGGTGCTGCGCATTATTGGTTGCTCGTGAGCTTCAGCGTCAGACTATGCGCAAACATTTATGTATGTACTGTGCGGTATACCGCACGCAATGTCTTATACATAAACTCCATCACATTCACGTATTTTTAGCTTTTTCATCAGGGGCATGGCGTACAAAGRAAGCGTTTGTCTAGTTTGAAACAACAAAGAAAGCGCGCGTACATAGCAGAGGTGGCCAACCTCATGTTCAATGAACCATTCGGCTTAAATGAAAAAAGACGTGCTCCTGATTTTAGGGGATGTTGTGGTCAAAGCTACACGAATTTATGACCGTGGGAATGACTTCAATGATTTTAAGGGCCAAGCGTACGATATTCGCCGTAAAGTGTATTTGTGTGTGTAATTACAGTGGTAACAAAATTTTGAGTTATCATGGAAAATTACGAGTGGGAGGCGCTATTTAGACTTTAGTATATGCGTATGACTAGTTTACTATTGCAATTGTGTTGGSAATTTTATTGTGCCTTCGTTTAGACAGCTGGTGCTTTGACTATAATGGTGAAATTATGCAATAACAAACAATTAATCCGATTAAAAATTTTAAATCGCAAATATTTATTTTATGTATGAGTGCTAACAGCTGGAGAAAACTCAAGCGTGACCTTTTAATACATCTTCAGCAAATAGATTTGCATATTTGTTRGGAGAGTTTTGAAAAAAATTAAAATATTTTAAGAGATTATGAATTTGAAAATTGCATTTTAAAGTAAAAACAAAACTAAAAACCAGTAAAAAAAGTTGTGTAGGCACAGTTCGCTATAGAATAGAATATTGCTTACTTTTGTTATRTGATAACGTAGAATGACCTAGGAACGACCTTTTTCTATCAAAATATTAATGAAGCTATTTTTTATCGGAATCTTTCTTTGCTCTGAGCCCCCACATTTTACGAGAGGAGCTGCGGCAAGAGGAGGAAGTGGCCAGTAGAAGGTGCCACTGGTAACAAGTGCTTTGGCTTCGACAGGGATACAAAACGGTTCAATAAATCGCTCTTTCCAGATTTTATATGTATGGATCACTGCAGTCTGCGGTCTCATCTGCACAATTTATGGTAGTGCAAATCGTAAGATTTGTGTCGCTTGTGCTACTAATATGCAGAGACACYAGACCACATGCTGCTGCATTGCCCCGCAATCGCATGAAGAAAGAGTCCTACTATCGCGTAATTAAATTCGGTGAGAGAATACATTACAACCATTAAACCAGGAGCCTTTTGATTTGACAGTGCATTCTAATTTGCCCTAAACATTAAATATTTATTGCATATTTATTGGCGAAACTTTATACACAACACTGAGCTTTTATTGTGCAATATAATTGTATGGGTATTTAAATTTTCCTTACACTAAACTTAAGTAAATTAATTTATATAGTTGATTTAGTAACAAATTAATGCATTTTTTTTTTCTTCTTTATGTTTTAGGCTTATAGGATAATCGGCATGAATTATCTGACAACTCCTTTTCGCACTTCGCCTCGCTTCAAAATGATTGTTTGTTACTTTAACTGTGAATCATTACCGCCATATCGCCACCCTAGTGCAAATACAACTACAGTATATTGAAGAATCGCTTACAAACACAAGTAAATGTTTGAAATAACTTTCGCCGCTAGCATAAAACAACAAAAAATGAAGTATAAAGTGTGAGTAAGTGCTTGGAGCCACGCGAGCCACAAATAAAGAGCATTGTAAAAGCTTTGACTGCAAAACACGCATACGCACATATGTATTTGGGTATGTACATATATATGAATGTATTAAAGAATGTTGCTTGTGCATAAGAATCTATATAAAATTATATATGACTGTCTCAAAGCTTACAAAAGCAAGTACATAACGTCTATAAAAATTCGTTCGGTAGACAATTGCGTACACATGTAATATACAAGCCTTCTTGCTGTATGCATGTAACATATGTACGTATGCATTACTTTATATTTTTATGTGTGAACCTAAGAGCCAACAAAGCATGCAGTAATTCACCGTTCCAACAAATCGTGCGACATAAGCTGCAGCAAGTGAGTAGCAGTTTAATTGTACAAAGAAACAGACGTCGTTATCTGCCACGCTGGCATATGCGATTGTAGATGCAAAGCAAAAAAAAAATAATAACAACAATCATTGCCATTGAATTATCAGTCAGCACAGCAAACAGACGCTGTGGGATCCTAGTGCGAAATGAGTGTTAGCACGTGGATGTGTGTGCATATGCTAAGAGTCAAAGCAATTAGTATTTTGATGTTTGGGTACTTGGTAGCGTCAACTGCTGTTGAGCAGTAGTCCTGCTGCGCGTTTTTACGTGTGGTGGGCGTATGTGTGGGTTTGCGGCGTTTAAGTGTTGCAATGTACTCTCGCACATGTGATTTTCGCTTAAAGGAAAGAAATATAAAATAATAAGAAAAAATTTATTTCCATGCACATGTTGTGTCTATGTATGTGGGTAGTAAAAAGCTGTTGACAACGTTGGCCACCATTTTATGCTGTTCTTGTACTATTTACACTTGTTTCATGTATTTTACGCTACATTGTTAATTTTTATGCTAAGGCGCAWATTTCGCGTAATTAGTTGCGGTATAAATAAATGGCAACTTCAGATTAAAGTTTAGCTTAATGTGTCAAAATATCATTTAAGTTTTAGTTTTTTTATGGTAATCTACGGCAAAGTTCTTGGAAATTTGAAAAGTTTTTAATATCTTAATTAGTGATATAGGTGTAAATGATTGAATACTAAATATCAACTAAATTTTTTCATATTTTCAAAGATTAACTTTTCATCAATATGTCCTTAAGTCAATTTATTAACATTTTAATTCTAAAATTTTCGGAAATATGCATGTATGTAAGTAGATAATTTTGTGACACCCTCGGTGTAATTTTGCTCGATTTTTTTTGATTAAGAAAAATTAAAAATTCTAAGAAATGTATTATTTTTTTCGGAAAATCACAATTAAATAAAAAAATATATATATACATAACTAATTTTTAGTAAGTAGGATAACTTATTAATATGTACATAGGTCTAGAAAAGTATTTCATTTTTAAATGTAAGGAATTAACCTGATTAAAAAGTCTATAAAATTAATTCAATTTGCTCTTTGAAATCTTAAAAGTACAACGCATATTTATTAGGGTGAACTAAAAAATCGAATATGGAATTTGTGGACTAAAATGAACGTGAGCATGCAATTTTTTTCGTATAAATAACACGTAAAAATTTATTATAAAAAAACTGTATTTTAATTGAGTTTAGATTTTATTTTTTTAAGTATTGGGATTTTTAGTTAGTTACTTATTTTTTTCACTTTTCAAAGCTTTTAAATATACGAATTTTTGAATTGAAGTATATCACTTTTGGATAGATTTTGTCTAATTATCCAATTATCAAGCCTACTGATACGGTGTTTTGGGATATAAAAAAGTAAGTTTACACCAAATTTCGTGAAAAAAAAAAAATTTTTGCACAAGATAAACTTGGTTATTTGAATTTTCGATATAAATTTTGAGGTTATATGCAAAAAGTTTATATACAAAAGTTATAGATCTTTTCATTAACTACTACATTGTCGTATAACTTTTTTCTCTAGGACTTGTACTTTTGCTGCAAATCGAAAAAACCGTTTTAACACTTGAAAATTCAGCCACGCCTTCATTTTCCAACCTGAAATCGCCCGTAAGTTAGTTTTTTTATGTTTGTTATTTCATCTTTCGCTTCCGATGGTACTACTACCGACTAATTTGGGACTAGTTTTGCTTGACTAACCCTAATGTATGTACATGTATACATATACGTAAATGACTTGTTTTGCCACGTGTACGCGTATCGCGCCATCCGCTGCGAAACTGCAACATCTCAGTAATAGGAAAATGTAATTAATTTGCGACTGCATGCCAAAGCAAAAGAGAAAGCACCAAAATGCTACTTTGCAAACGCATTTTGCTGCACTTGTCTTCGCTGCACTGTTATATTACAAATTTTGTGGATGCTTGCACAACTAGATGTAACAAAAGCAGATAACGCACCTTTATTTACACATGTAAATATATACGTACATACATATGTAAATACATCTTTTACATATGTAAGTCATGCCCACATAACATTAATTCTTGTTTGAGATAATTTTTCAGTTGCAAACTGTCACATTTAGATTGCTGTGCTGTGCTTGCACTTTTGTATGTGTGTTTGTAATTGAAGTACTTGTTTAGAGRGAGTGATTGCGGTGCAAAAGTCAATAATTAAAATGCCTTCAAGTGCACAGCACAAAGGTAGAGCATAAAAATCTGTGTATAAGTTTTATGCATAGTTTTTGGTTTGCAGTTAGAACTGCTGTGGTAAACACAAGCAAAGGTAACCAGTTGATAACCTAGGTGGGTGAGTGGTTGCCGTCGTGCGGTTGCTCGGCTATGTGGTACTTCAAGTGGTTTTATAGGTCGTGCATGTGGCTCAAGTGCAAGTGCTCGGCATAGAGTTATCAACGACCTGAACCGCACAATGCCGTGCAATCACAACGCCAACAACAATATACGTGTATAAGTATAAGCATGTATAACAGGGGTATACGATAGGCAACTTTTTGCCATAACTTTRTGTGGGTACATAATCAAAAGAGCAAGCATATTCAAATATGCATATACACATATATATATAAATATACGTGTATACATAATTCCGTGCATTCATTTAGTGCATTAAGGTTATATCATTGTAGTTGTAATTAAAGCATGGCGKTTTAATGTTGTCGGCGCAGGAAACGCGCATCATACTTGCCACTATTYTATTACAAAAGTCAACTTTGTCATTGCCATTGACAATGTTAATGATTATTAAGACAATACTTGAATTGAAATCATGTCAAAGTTGATTCAGCATTAAATGCTGAATCGTATRTGATATTTTGAAAAGTTGTCGAAAATTATGGAAAATTAAACAGACAAAAATAGTATTGCAAAAAATAAGATAAGTGAAGATATGATGAAATGTAACTATTTAATTCACTTCGGTTTTCAAACTAATTTATTCATTAGTATAAATATAAAAAAAAAAATAAGTTGAAGCTTGATAAGAAATACGAAAAGACTTTTTCGACTAGCCAATATTAGTGCTATAATTAAAAGCTAACAAATTATTTTAAAATAATATATATGGAGTTTATAACTAATATCATTGTACACTTCTAACAGTAAGATTTTCTAGGCAAGCAAGCAAGCAACTTCCCCTCGATGAATATTCATTTCCATCACTCATACGCACTGTATTTCGCTAGTTTTACTACAATATAACATTGTTGAGTATTAAGTTGTTTTATGTAAAATTGTTTGAAAATTTTTTACATGTATTGCATTTACAACATAAATGGTTGAAAACCACAAGAAACTCTGTTGTAATTATCGTGATTATAATCGGCCAGTTTATATGGCAGGTATATGTTATAGCACGACGATCTAAACAAAATGTTCGGATATTGTAGAGTTGAGTTATTGTTCATACGTACGTACGTACCAAACTGGGTGAAGATATCTTATAAAATATAGAATTTTCCCATACAAGGACTTGATTTTGATCGATCAGTTTATAGGGCAGCTATATGCTGTAGTGGAGCGATCTAAAAAATATATTCGGAGATTGTAGCGTTACCTTTAAAAATAATGTACGCCAAATTTCGTGATGATATCTTGTCAAATAAACAACTTGTACATACAAGAACCTGATTTTTATCGGTYAGTTTGTATGACAGCTCTATGCTATAGTGGTTCGAYATCGATGATTCCGACTAATAAGCAGTACCTTGAGGAAATGAACATGTGCGAAATTTCAAAAAKAAATCTCAAAACTTCGCGTCTAAACAGACAGATGGGCAAAAGGGTAATCGCACTTGGCTAAATCGTCTCAGCGCGTTACGCTGATGATTTGTACGGTCTTTTCATTTTGTTTTGGGTCTTACAAACTTCGTGGTAGACTTAAGGTACCCTGTTCAGGTTATAAAAAATCATAAAGTTTTATTTTCTACTCTTATAATAGCATTCTATGTTTTCTAATAAAAAAAAAGACAAATCCTCATTAAAATATGTTATGCACTATATTTTTTCAGCAACGCATGTTTTTTAAAGTGGCAAGTATTTWGTTTTCTTTCAAATACTTACTTTGCTATCAATTGCACTCACGACTTCTACTTTCGCCTGCAGCACGCTTTCAATTAGTCAGTTGTTTTGTCTTTTACTTTGCTTTGTTTTGGCAACTTTTCGTTTCGTCTTCTGTGTAGTATGTATGTATGTATGTCTGGTGGACGCAAATACGCGAAAATTGTACACAAATAAAAATCTGTTTATATGTTTTGTTTGCTTATTTTTTAACACTATTTTGAACACATAGGGTGCTGCTGCTTGTCACCTTTTCTAACTAGAATGCATGTGCGATGTGCGTGCGTGCGTATGTGGATTGTCCCGACGAGTCCTTGAAAATTTCCCTCGGCTTTTACCTACTTGCACTCAATTCTTACCAACTTCGCAATACATTTTCACACACTTCTAATTGTGAAATGCAGCATTTTTTGTTATTCGATTGTCACGTTTTCGCGTTTTGCTTAAGTAATATAATTTCGGAATAACTTCTTTTAATATTTAACCTCATATGGCAGTCTAGCAATGATTTCTTTTCATACAAATTTTTTTCCTTGTATATTTATATATTTGGTTAGCTATATTTTACGCGAGTCAATTTTATACATTGACGGAGTCTCACTCGTTTTCTTGGCTCGCACTACTGTCAGTCGTCGTTCTGCGAAAGGACTAAATCGTATACAAAGTGTTCGGTCACATTATGGTTGTGGTGCTCTTCTGCAATGACTGGCCCCGCTGCTATTGCTAGTAGCTTTAAAGCTTTGCACGCGCTTTTGACATCTCGCCACTTGTCTGTTGCATTGTTGTGCTTGAATTGATGCTGCTTTGGCTGCGATGCTGTATTACTTGTTCTAATTTGTACGCTTTGATTATTATTCAAACATACGCGTATGCGCATGTGCATATTTTTGAAACGGAGCTTTTTTGCCATCTGTTAGAATTCAAATAGAATTRAGTTTATTTCAAAATATCAGTGGAAAATTATAAAATATATGTACTACATAAAGGAAAAAATATAAAAATTTAGCAAATAATGCCGTTGATAAGTTGATAAGTGGGCATGCATATGTTAATAATTGAATTAAAYTATTGAATTTAAATATTATAATAATCAAGTTAAATGTATCAACAAAGTTKTTTATTAACGCTAAGGGGCATACCTAATGTAAAATTTTGAAAAAAATATTGGGTAGTCGAGAAAGTGTTTTCGTATTTCTAATCAAACTTCAACTTATTTTTTTCTTTTATATTTATACTAATAAATAAATAAACAAATATGTACCACTTGGTCGAGCACTTTTTGCCATTTTCCGCCAGTGACATTATTCCATCAGTGTAAAACTCTCATTTGTGTAAATCGAAATTTCCAGAACAGAATCGAGCGATTCGTGCTACATGAACKGATACAGTATCGTCKTMGTAAACTTCACAAATTTCATTAGCGGCTTTCTTCCTTATTTCAAAATATATTCTTTGGGTAAAATTAAGCTTAAAATCTCACCTTTCCAACACTACAATTACGAATAGACTTTTTCGACTACCCAATAATTTTTTTAGTTTTTAAAAACACTTTACTCAAWTTTTAAATCGATGTCTCTAATAGGTTTTGAGCTACAGTCTTCTAAAAGGTAAACGCTCAATATAATCGGCTCCATTAGTTTACTGTTAAACGCTTTTTTCTCGAAACAGCATTTCTCGAATTCACTTAGGCCCTTTTGAGATCAATAACTTGGGAAGAATTGGATGAATTTCATGAAACTTTTAGTATTCTAGTTAAGGTTAGTACCTTAGCTATACGAGATTTTTTCATAGGAAACTTAAATTTATTTTATTTCAATTAATTAATTTTGTTAATTTTTTGTTTGAMATAAATTTAATAGAATATTGTGTTATTGTTTCAATACTTCCATTTCGCATTTCCGCCGGAACTAGTATCAGAACATTCCGAGTATGTAGTCAATTATCATCTTCTACTCTAGTAAGCGTATTTTATGTAATTCAGTCAAAATTCCAATTGCTATCTTCGTCGGCAGTTGAAAGTAAAAGCGATATTAATAAGTAATTGACATTATTATTGAGTACTCATTCATTAAAACTTTGGAAAGTAAAAAAAAAAAAATAAAAGTGTTATTTGTTTTTTGAATTAGTAATTCAATAACATTGAACTTGTAAGCAGAGATGAGAGAAGTGGCCCGAAGCAATCGAATTGCGTTATCAGTTGTTAACATTAAAATGATTACTTGTAATTTATGTATGAATACGAGTGTTTTTAGATACTAATGTCGAAGAAGCGTGTTTTTTTGGCGTTATCACGAAGAAAATTTTGATTTACTGAAAAGAATTACAATAAGTTAAGATATATGTAAGTATTTTCTTTAAAGGTTTTTCGATTATTCAGACGGTTTTTTAAAGTTTACTGGTGCAATACAATTTTATATACATATATAAATTTTTATTATAATGTTGTTAATAGAGCCCTTATATATTTTTGATTGAGCTTCTTATTCAGTTTTTCAAATTTATTTCACATTTCATACCATCTGATCAAAATTCACCCGGTCAGCATAAAAAACTTTACATTTTCACATATTTAAATACAAATCTTTAATATCGTCTTCAAAATAAGATCCTTAGCTAATAAAAGCGTGTTTATTTTTTTTTGGTTTTTGGAAAAAAATGTTTACCACTTTCATACCATTTCAAATGGACCAGTCCGGGTAAAAAGTGATCATTTGGTACGTTATGGGGTTGGGTATTGTAACTTATACATTATTTTTATCGCACATACTTTCATTGTTTAGAACCATGAGCCTGTGATAACTTCTTGAAGTTCAATGCTTTAGCAAAATGTACATATGCTCACTTACTTACATAATTATGTATAGGATGTGTTCGCATATTAATTTTTGTAAAAGCCAACAAAAACTCAAATTTTCGTTAACAATTTTAAACGTGCGTATACCGTTAGTTTGTGCATGTGCTCCTATTCGAGACTTCCTAAGCATGTTTTGATAAGATCGGAAATTGATAGTATCTTTACCATTTTGAGTTGTTATGTATTGTTATTGTGAGTATCAGTCGTTAAAGGCTGTCAGCCAAGAATATAAAAAAGAACCCACACCAAAGGTGGCAAACAGTACATCCTACGCAGTACAACTTGACGACAATAACGGCTGCAAACGCTACTTGGTAACGCGGCAAGCACAAATTCTTGGAACCTATAACAACTTCTTATAACAAACAGTGAGTTCCTAATGTTGCAGGATTGTTCATAAAAATTAATAACTATATTTYAGTGAATCGTCACTACGCTATTGGTTTGCTGGCTACCATAGGCTTCATAGCCGCCGCTAGTTCAACGTCCATTAATCTTTGCGATGGTGTGGCCGACAACATTTTTGTAGCGGATATCACGAACTGCAGCAATTATTATATTTGCGTTAATGGCGAGGCGATCGCTCAGCAATGTCGCTATAATTACTCCTTTAATGGCAAGACACAATCCTGCGAAGCATCAAACGCATCCTGCTTGTCATGTGACCCGAGTAAATTGTCTTCAGTCGGCTTGGAAAGGACCTGCAACAAATATGCGCTCTGCTTTTCTGGCACACCAGTGCTACAAGAATGCGCTGACGATTTACAGTACAATCCAAACTTAAACGCTTGCGATTATCCTCAAAATGTGGACTGTGTTGCAAACCGTTGTTCCATTTATGATAGTCCCGATAGCATTGTTTACGCTCCAAGTCAGTCGTCGTGTACGAAGTGAGTATAAAAATACTTTGTTAATTAATTTTGCTAATTTTTTAATTAATATTGTTAATTTTTAATTAATATTATTAATTTTACAACCATGTATAATTTTTTACAGATATTTCGTCTGCATGAATGGCCAACCACAAAACCAAACATGCGTCGGTGGTTTGCAATTTAACGCTGTCAGCAACCAGTGCGATCGTCCAGCCAACGCAAATTGCACTGTAAGTCTAATGAATGTGTAAATATTTTTGTACATCACTATCATAAGCAATTTTATGCTTTATAGATTGCCGCTATCCCCAGATCACGTTCCTTCCAAACTGCTGCCCAGATCGCTCCACGTATGGTCGATATCAACTGCCCCAGTGTGGGTATTCAGCAGATTGCACATCAAAATCTAAATCAATACTACATGTGTGTTAACGGTAAGGGTGCACTAATGACTTGCGCTGCCAATCTGTTCTTTGACAAGGATATGGGTGCTTGCCGCCGCAAGGAGGATATCCTAAAAAAATATTAAAGCGTGCATCATAAAAAAGGATTAAGCTTCTCTCGTTCYTAAACTCTAAATGAATATGTGCATTTGTTAGTTCTTCGCTATGTTACCACGTACAATTATTAAAAATTAACAACACAAGGCGATAAGCAATTAAATACAATGGTTGAGGTTAATTCAAGTGAGACAACTTTTAATTCAGTTATTTGGATTAGGAATATATTTTTAGAGTTTCTGTAGTTGACTTGCACTTTTTTGCATTACGCAATRCAATATTTGGAATTCTGAGAAGAATATACATCATTCACTTTGGACAACTTAAGCAATTCTCTCAAAATTATCGACGAAAATTAACATTACTTTTCAAGGTTAAGAAATTTTTGAATATAGAAGTTTGTTTCAGATTCAATAATCGTTAAAATTGGACGTTTTTGATCTGAAGTAAACCGTAAAGATATTAACGTTAGGTGTAACCTATTTCATACTGATATAAYATGAAGCAATAACCCCTTAACCTAGATTAGGAAAATTCAAGACTTAAGAAAGTTATAAATATTTGTTTTGGCTTAAACTTAATTTACTAATTACTTGTAACGCTTATGTAATCCCCGCTTGGGTGGTAAGGTTAATATA
Organism: Bactrocera latifrons; assembly: GCF_001853355.1. Taxonomy (NCBI): domain Eukaryota; kingdom Metazoa; phylum Arthropoda; class Insecta; order Diptera; family Tephritidae; genus Bactrocera; species Bactrocera latifrons. Next base: position 1,756,893 of record NW_017537012.1, read on the forward strand.
GTTTGCCATCGTAGTCCTCTAACGGTAAGCACAGGAATGTGCTGTTTCGACGGAGTCGGACCATAGCGAAGAGTAGTTACATTAGAAGGCTTCGCTGGGCATGTAAAGAGGTTAGGGTCATGGGGATACTCGTTACATGCTGGATATACATATATACATATATCTGGTATGTCGGGATCGATTCCGAATAAGTAGGAGTTTAACCTGTTACAGTATCAAGAACGAAGTTGTGCAAGGGTCACTCTCGGGTTCTCGCGTTAACTCACACTTTTGGTTCGCAATAGGTGGTAATTTGACTCCAAATACGCCATTCACTGGGAGGGGGTCGGTGAAGTTGTTAACAGAGTGRGTTGCGTTCAAAATCTGTTCGATGTTGTCAAAAAGGGCGGTTTCTTTTCAAGCAGACCGCTGCTGGAATGGTATTTGCGACACTTCTTGGAGAGAAGTTTGTTATGTACCTTAATCGGAAGCGTACGGGCTTCGCTGTGTAAATGTTCGTTCAGCAACCTCAAGAGGCATCTTGTTATAGTCCCGAGTAYAGCGTTCTGACAAGTCTAAACTTTCTCGTTTGCGTTCCACTGCATCCAGACGACCATATTGATGCGGCGACCGGACTGCCGGTGCGTTTCTTTGTCTTTTGCAACTTAAGGATTTTTTTGCGGGTCTATTGTATCGCCGCCGTGTCAGCAGTGAAGTACGGGCTGTGGAATGTTACATCATCATACGTCATCATTTGTTGAAGCCATCGTCCCTAGAAACCCTTTTAAAAAAGAGGCGGTTCCTAAAAATGGCTCAGTAGACGCCTTTTTGTATCAAAATATCAATACTAATTKTTTTCAAACGATCAAATAAATGTTTAATATAGTCTGTATAAAAGATATTTGGGGTACTCATAACCTGTAATAAAGCATCATAAAGTCATAAAATTATAAATTTTTACACTTGTTTAAAAAAATTATTGTTGGATTACATACAAAAATGAGCTTACACAATTACAATTTTCAATGCTATGTTTTCGAATCGTTATAACTTATAACTTTATGATACTATGTGAAACTCCGAATTATATTATTATATTCCTTTTTCTACACTACCAGTATAAATTGCTGAAGTTAGGTAATTTTTGAGAGCTCTAGTCTTAGATCTAACCCCTTAACGAAGCGTCTTCAGAGTTGAAAACCCAATTGTATATTATTATTATGTCTCTCAAACGAGATTAAATGAACTGATTTCTTCAGTTACTAGGTGGAGCAGAGAATTTGTGACATATGTCGAAAACATCCATCGACATTAGATTTTTGGATCAATCCGACTAATTAGGAAGATAGCACTGTAAATAAAAATGTTTTCGTTCCTGAGATCATATAAAATTTGCAGTTAGCGAGGTCGAAAATAGCAGTTGGTGCCTTGCATTTTCTAAGGTACTTTCCGTATTCCCGGATAAAACAAAATAAAGGCAAAGATCGCTTATAAACTGAATATTATCAAAGTTACAGCATTTTTGGTATTTGGTTGGTATTTTTTGTTGTTTTTTAGTTCCGGGAATTTTTCAATTTTATTTACTAAGATATTGTCACAAAATATATGTTTTTGTATGTTTAATAATATTTCTGCAGATAAGGGTTACAATCACATGACATTTCAATWTTTTTAATGAGAATGAGTCATACTTTAGATTGTCTCTACCCGAAAAAATTTCGTGAACCTATAAAATGACCAAAAACCAATTAATTAATAAACATTCCAAAAACTACCGTACAACGGCAAAGAATAAAACAAATCAATAGAGAAAGGCACAAGTGAGTTGAATTGCGAATATTTCGGCAGTTGAAATTATCTAATAAAATATAATGAATAATAAAATAAAAAATCCTTGGTTTTTTTTTTTTTTTKAATGTAAAATATTAACTATTTTCATTTTTCTAGTGAAATATGTTCCGTGTATTTTAGTGGCATGCGCCATTTTCGATTTACTGAGCGCCGCTTCCAATCCAGTGAATATTTGCAGTGGCGTCAGTGATAACGCGTTCTTRCCATATCTCGGCGATTGTTCCAAATACTATGTATGCATAGGTGGTGCACCAATCGAGCGTAAATGTGACTATGACTTTTATTTCGACGCCAAGGAGCAAAGCTGTACTTATCAGAATGTGGCGAAGTGTCTTCCCACTTGCACCAATGCGCTATCATCCTTCTGCTACGATCGCACCTGCACCAAATATGTGCTCTGCTATGCTGGCACAGCAATTATACGCGAATGCCGCGATGGTTTGCAGTACAATGCCGAGACAGATCGTTGCGATTTTCCMCAATATGTGGATTGTGTGGATAATATGTGCACATTATTCAATGATCCGAAAAATATTACATTCATTAACAGCCAAGCGTCGTGTGAGAAGTATTACATTTGCATGGATGGCACCGCTTACCCACTGACTTGTTCTAATGGCCTACAATTCAATAAGGACTGTGATTGCTGTGATTTCGTGGAGAATGTGCATTGTAGTGTCAGTTTAAAAAATATTGTTTTGAATAATTCTTTATACTAAATTAACTGTCTATTCCCTTTATAGATAACTCCGTCGACACGCAACATCCTGTCGTATTCGAAGGTGCCACCCAGACGCGCTGATATTGACTGCCCTGTTGTTGGTGCCAATTTTATTGCACATCCGGATCCAGCGAAATACTACTACTGCTTGAATGGCATGGGTGTTGTGCTTGAGTGCACGCCTGGACTACTTTACGATGCTGAGTTCGAAGAGTGCCGTGCACCAGAATATATTTCCCGTAAATTTTAAAATTATAAACTTCAAAATTTTTTTTCTTGAAATTATTCAAAAAATTTGTATAATTTGTTTTCATTAAAAATAATAATTTCAAATATTTGCATAAAATATTCAAAAGTATAAAATTTAATTCTCCAAATAATTTTCACAGTACATTATTCTTTTATTGGTTTCATCATACCAAAAGTCGTTGCATTTTTATTGCAGTTAAAGTATGTCAAACGATAGTTGTCCACCATGAACGTGACTCTGCGCCAGTTTTCGATCAATATCAGAATAGGCTTTTATAAGTAGTGTCGTCTCTCAGCAGTTATTGTCCAATTTTCGACTGCATTTTTTTCTTGAAAATACAGCAGCAATGCGAAGGTGTCCGTAAACTTGACGTAAACTAAATAATACAATAAATAGAATCAGAAACTAGATGAAGTATCTATAAAAGGTGCTACCGCAAGATTATATGTAAATACTTATTCTATTGCTGATATTAAAAATTTCAAGTTACTCTTAATTTAAGCATGGAATACGTGTCGTATGAGTAACATAATATTTAAGTATTAATTTACAACTTTGTGAACTTTAAGAATTCTTATGAAGCTGTGTAAGCGGCAACACCCTTTATTAAGAATACTATGGACTATCTAGAAGGTGTCTGTTTTGTTATTATACATAAGCATATATATGTATATACTTATATATGTAGCTGCAATAACATTCTTCACGCGCACAACCGATCTTATAAAATCTAAAACACAAATGTGCATACATATGTATACATATGTATACATGTATGCATATGTACATATAATTATTTTCACACCTATTCTTCGCTTTTCTCTTGGATTTACCAAAACCAAAGCATCTCTCGGCTTTTCTGAAAAACCGCTGAATATCGTATTATTCAGTTGCTATTGGACTGTTTGTTGCGACAATCGTGTGTGAAAGTTTTTTGTTTTGAAGGTTTTGGTAAAATCAAAAAATTTTTTCAACTTTCGCATTGTCATTGTTTAATGCATATATTAAGAAATGACAATTTCTCTTTTTGTGTGGCAATAGTGGCAATAGTTTATCATATTTATTTTACTTACCAAAATATATATTTTTGAAAAAGTTTCGAAGGTGACGTTAATAACTTGAAAATATTTAATTAGTTTCTGTGTAATGCCAGCATAATAAATGTTAACTATTTTTAGCATAAGTTGTTCATGAAATCTTTTTATGCATTTTCTATACAGGGTGTTGTGACATTTAAGTGTGAATTTCTTAATTAAGCGGCACACGTAGTGACCAACCTGAAAATGGCGATTTTATGAGTTAAAAAGTAGCTACAGCTCAAATATTTTAAAATTTAGATATTATAAGAATACGTTTAAGTATTTATCTTTAAAAATCGTTGGCTCGAAATCCGTTTTAGACCTATAGTCTCTTAAGCAAAGTTGTTCTGAATGATTCCGTTTCTTTGGCTCCCTGTAAATTGAACCGCTCTAATGTACATATAGAAAATGTATTTACAATTTGTTAAGCAAATGCTTTATTATAATTAATCCATAAAAAAGCTAATAAACGCTAATGTTTATTTAAACTAAATTCCTAGTATAGAAATAATATTATTTTAGGTAAACACAAAAATGGTAAACGAACTCAACAAACCGCCTTCACCGGAAAATTTAGCGCTTGGTGAGGTAAATATTACTTTTTTAAAAAAATATTGYTTACAAAAAMAATTTCAAATAAAAAAACAAAACATATTTCTAGCGCCTGATCGATTCGCAAAGGCAATTGCAAGAGATGCAGGAGGAACACCGACAGTTGCTACAAGAAATGCAAGTACTACGACAACGAGCCGCTGCTTTGAGTCATTTGAATGAAGAGCAATTCAGTCGTGTTGGCGAACAGCGAGGTGGAACGGCACCTATACCTGATGCACACGAAAATAATACAGACGCTCAACAGAACGATTCTACAGAATTTGCCGCTGCAGAAGTTGAGGAGCAAGAAGCCGCTACCATTGCTTCACCAAATGATGGCGTGGAACAAAGCGAAAATTTAAATACAGATAGCAGTCAAAAAACACTCAGTTCTTCACAAACGAATGCGTCAGAAAACGAAGAGGATAACGATGATCCTGAAACAGCGGAGTATTTGCAGAAAAAGTTAGCGGAAATTGCGGCTTTGAAAGCCCGTTTCAAGCATGTTCAGAACATTATGAATACCACTGAAAAGATAGAGGAGCACATAGCCTCGAGGGGTATTCTAAATAACACTGCTACAGCCGCATTGGAGAGTACACTAACTAAATTACTTATTGCCGATAGTAAAGACGAAGTGCAGTCTCCATGTGTGACCAGCACAACGACTATTCAGTCAACTACTAAATTAAATAAAAGCGATACTAATATACAACCATCTAGTAAATTAAATGAGAGCGATACTGAAGTTAAAAAATACGAAAATACAGCGAACGATGAGGAGCAAACTCATAATTCATATGTACCATCACAGGTGACAAATGAGGAGCTACTTTCAGCTATGATGAATATGTTTAGCGATTTTACAGCAGATTTGCGTAGTCAAGCGGATGATTTGCGTGCTGAACGTGATCGTTTGCGTGCGCTTAAAGAAGATCTTTTACGCAGGAAACGTCAGTCATAAAAAATATATATAATCATTTTATTTAAAAAAATATTAATTGATTGCTGGTGTATATGAACAATACGTTCTTTTAATATAATATAAAGTCTACACATCATTATAATATGTATATACATATATCGAACGTATGCGTGCTTTGGCTACTTTTAAAGTTTCAAAAGTAACGATTATTTATTTACATCAGAGTTGATTCTAAATAAAGTCTTAATTGCAATTAGCATGATAGAACAAACAACCTATGTTGGGTTTTGTTGTTTGTCAGTAAATCCTTACAGTGTTGCCATACCACTATACCTTTTATATGTCTACCTAAAAGTTTGTATGTATGGATAATGGTTGTTTACACTCATTCTCATTTATATATTGTCTAATTCACCTACATACATACAAACAGCTCATAGATTTCTCTCATTGAGAGCAAGCCGGTGATATTTATGAGAGTACTCAAATGTTGTTTTTGCTTGCTGGGTAGTCAGAATTTAAGCTTATGGTATTTGACATTTGTGCAATTTGAAAAGATATGGCAAATAAACATATGATAAAGAAGAAGGGAATAACAAAACGGAATTGAGTGTAACATTCATAAACTAAAATTTGTTAGTGGAGAGTGTAGAACATAACTTTGATGTAAAATTTCGAATGAAATAAAAGAACTCTTTTTGCTGTCAGAAAATTTTGTAGAAACTATACATTTGTTGAATAAATGTTATAATAGTATTTGAAAAATTTCGTAATATTCATTAATAATTCGATAGGGAATAGTGGAAGCGTGAATGGTTACTAATAAATGAACCCGAACGCAGAAGTGATTTAGGAAGCAAACGAGCAAAAATTTCAAGCCAGGTCAGTGTCTACAGATAAGGGACAAACTGAAATTAATATTTTTTATTTAAAATATGAATTAACTAATACCATGCCCTCTACAAAATAGCTTTAGAAAGTTATGGCTCCAGTGAGAAATGTAACTACGGTTCAGGTCACAAAGGAAACAGAAATGGTAAGGTGAAGTAATTTAGAGCASGATTACAACCCCTGCAATTTGTTGAACATATATATGTATACAAATGTAATGATTATTGGATTGGAAATTAGAAACTAGTTACTTGCGCTATTAAGCCTATTGAAACCTATATTGAATATTAAAATGTATTATGTGGTATTATATCTTGTAGCAAAAAAGTAAACAAACATTAATGCAACAACAACTACATAAAAGATCACATAAATCTGCACAAAGACATCGCATCAACTCTGGAGTCAGTGGTGGTAGCGGAACAACAGGCACATCTTCAGATGGTTGTGTACAGTGGCAAGTAAATAGCAATGATGTAAGTTAATATAATTTTTCTTAGCTTTTTAATTAAATTTGAAGTAAAAGTAGTGAAAACTAGATATTATTTATCATATTTTCACTAAAATGCTTACTTGGGTGTGCATAAATGTGAACATTCATGAAATATAAACAAATTTATTAAGAGCATTAATTATTTTATCTCAAACAGAGAATTTTTCAAAAATGTGTTTTTGTTTTTTACTCAATTCTGTTATCCCAAGAGATTTTAGTTTCGGTAAAGATCTCGTGATTCAGTACCGATTTTGACACGAGCGTGTCAATACGAGTAGACCATCAGAATCGAATCCTCACGAATTTGTTTTGTAATTGAACAAAGCACATGTAAAAATACTCTCAACGAATTTTTGAACTTTCAAAAATAGCCGAATTTCACATTACATAGTTCAAACATTTAGTTGTTCACAATTGAGTCATTCAAAGTGTCATTGATTTTAATTTGCTGTGCGCTTTTAATAGTTTGGTGTTTTACACTCTATTTAAAGGATTACGCAGTGTCAACGAATCGGCCAACAAATCGTGGTGCAACTGTGAAAACGCATAGAGCATCGGCAACAACCAGCGRCGAAACTGAAACAGCTTTTCCGAAAGCGATCAATCGAAATTTTAATAAAAGCAATATTAATAATAATAATAATCCAAGTTCTGGAACAGCGGATGTGCAGAGAAAAAGACAACATAGTCCAGAAAAATCATCGGCACGAATAAACGGAAATATAACTGGTAGCCATTGCGACATAAGAAAAAACGGTAAGTAATTGATGCAAAACAATTCTGATTTTGAATGGAATATTTGTATAAAAATTTATTTTATTTATTTTACGATTTCCTTTGTAAATTTAGTGTATTTTTACCTGTATGTACATCGTATACGTATTCGAACACGAGTAGCGACTAGCGCATTTCTAAAAATAATATCTAATTTTAGTTTTCCGCAATATCTTTTTGCTTCGGATACATTTTTCCCTTCTCTGCGCAACCCAAAGGAAATACATAAAAAGTGATCTGCCTGTTGTACTTATCCAAATTAAACACATATCTTCAAAATAGGAAATATAATTTCCTCTTTGAATGTCAAATAAACAAAATTGTTTATTTTACATATAGATCGTGACAAATGACCACGCGTTACGAAATATTTTATTGTCTTCTCGAAATGTTTATGATGAATCATTGCTCCAGAGAATTGCCTACATGCTAAAAATAATACTTTATGTAAACATATCTTATTCCCGATACTAGACCAGTAAATAGATAAATTTAAACGAAATTAGTTTTTTTTTAATATTTTGTGATATATAAATTTTTTAAAATAATAATATTGGCATTCCGTACTTAAAATCAGAGCAAAATACACAGCCTCCGGTATTGCCTTGTTCATCATTAGAACCAAAGTTAGCAGAACGTGTGTTAAGAGAAGCTAGTAACTCGCATGGAACTAACTCTGCACAAATACAAAAAATATTAAAGGAACCACATGCAATTTCAAAAGCTAGACAAAATTCACTTGTAAAACTAACTAAAGTGAATAAAACCCCGTTGTTGCCGGTTAGATTACTGAATTTAGGCACCAGTATAACTACAACGCAAACACCAACTATTTCGGCTTTGTCAACGGCTGTAGCAAGAGCGGCGTCTGCGACGAATCCGCAACAAACTCCTTTTGGTGAAGGCGTAAATGTTGAGTCAATTTTGCTACAACGTCTACAATTAATTAAACATTTTTTGAACGTAACGGCGCCAACAATTACGTCCCTCAATCAGCGTTTGCCAAAACAGAACGAATATATTACACCAAGAGTAAGCGCAGCTAATTTAACTGTTCCACAAGATTCGCCTAAGCCATTAATGGTATATGAAAATAAATCCGAAAGTATGGAGCGTGAAGTGGTAGTGAACTCAGCAAGTCTGGAGGATGTCGCACTTAGTGAGGTATGTAATATTATTGTAATTTACGTATTAAACTAAAACCATTTTTGTATTTCAGTTGAGCGATAATCGCGCACAATCTATACAATCATTGCACAGCGTTGAAACGCCTACACCAGATGATTCACCCAGCTTCGATGAGTTGCAGCAACGTTTGGAGACTTCCAATCGTAATATACAAAATATGCAAGAGCAGCAACAACAGCTCTTGCGTTTGCAAAATGCCGCTAAACAGCATTTGAGCGAGATGGAACATCTGCGACAACAGGCTGGTACTTTAAGTTTTGGTTCTAACCAACTAAACAGGTCCTCAAATGCTGATGGCACACCTGAATATGAGTCAATCGATCAAGTGCATTCAGATATGGCCACATTGGTTGGCCGCATGAAGAATCTCACGACATTTATACAAAATCAGAATGAGTTAAGCAATCTACTGGGTGATGATGGTCCAGAAATCCTAGCCGAACAGGAGGCGTTGCAACGTAAACTAGAATCCTTGCGTGCGCAACGTGATGATATGCGTTCATTGGTGAGTGAATTGCAAGATATTAATCGTAATGCCGAACGTAGATGTGCTGTGGGTACAAAGGAAAGCGAAGATGAAGCGTCTGTTAATGAGAAACCAGTGGTAAATAAAAAAACGCAAGAGAACGAAGAAACACTAAATGCAACTAACGGCGCACGCATTGTGCCGGTCACTTATACGCGGACTGTGCCCATAAAACTCACTAGTGGGGGTGTAGCTGAACCAAGCGGAAATGCAGCTATTAATGCTAATGATGATGATGACGAGGATGGCGATCCTGAACGAAATGCTGCCACCGCTATGCTTATACAACAGAAAGTTGCCGACATAGAAACAATGCGTAAGCAATTACAACGTCTAAAGGACATGATGGAGACTGTGAATATAATAGAGGCGCGTACATCGCGTGATGTTAGTGATATCAGTCGTACACCACCACGTGAGCTACGTTCGCAATCACGCTCGACCGGCTCGTCGTTTGACCGCGACTGTACACCGGTTTCGGTTGTGCCCGCACATACTGCAGACAGCGCGGATGGCGTTGGTGAAGATGTATACCTTACACGTAAAATGCGTATGATTAATGAAGTAACCGCAGATTTACGTGCACAGGCAGAAAGTTTGCAGGTCGAACGCGATCGCATTAAGGCTTTGAAAGAAGAGATCGTTTTGCGCAAACAACAAGCTGCGGACGCAGCAAAACTTGGTGAAGATGCTTTAAAGCGCAGCAGTTTAACACCTACACCCATACCACGTAGTCGTAAGCAACGTGAAATCGACACTCCCACCCCACCGCCTTCAGCGACTGCCGAAAGCGATCAACTCAAGAGAGAATATGAGGCAAAGAAAAAGGAATTCGAATTGTTGTGCCAACGTTTACAACAAGACGAAAATAGTGCTACTATTGCACCAACTGGCATTAAAGCAGCACTCCGTCGCGATACTGTCTCCGAAGCCGACGATGAAGCAGATGGCGATGAAGAACTGAATGATTCGGACTTCCCCACTTCGAATACAACTTCGACTGGGCGGCAATATTTTTCGGCGCCCCAACAACAATCTACTCCGGCACAACAACATCGCGCGGCAGCAAAAGCAGCTGTAACTGCACATACATTGGCTGCTGGAGCGGCATCGGCGAAAGTTAATGAGCACAGTCTTCAAAGTCAAGGTCAACGAACATCGGCCGGTTCCCTGGGTAAGGAAGAAAGCTTTGACACGAATTTAACATCATCTAGGGCAGCTGAACGTCGTCATTCTACGTTAGCCAATGCTAACAGTACTATGCAGGAAGGCGCTTCGCTGGAAGCTGGTAGCATACAATCTGGTAGTTCGCAATTCTCAATGCCACCACCAATGCCGCCCATAGGCGCTTGCAGCAGTTGGCGTAAGTTTTTTAATAAAAAACTATTTTATTATTTGTATACAATAAAATATTTCAAATGTCTTATTTTAAAATAACAGCACCGCTGCCGCCAATGCCCAACACTTGGAATCCACAATTGTACTATGGTTTCGGCGCACCGCCACATCCATTAACTGCATCACAACCGAACTCGGCAACAACAAATCAGAGTGTTGGTGCACCATTCACTCCTAGTAGTTTGCTGCCACAATCTGCCGTGAACAGTGAATGTATTTGCAGCGCGACAAACAGCGCTACTAACGCGCCCATTATTAGCGGAGCAACGCCAGCAACTAGTTCCACAAATACGGCTGCACAATTGGCCGCCGATCCTGTACTGTTACAGCAATTCGTGCAAACTCAACAAATGCTCATCAATTCTGTATGCCAATGCAATCAGATGTTGTGGCATCAGCAACGTGAAATTGATGCTTTGAATAACACTATACATGTGGTGAGTAGACAGTAGAGCGGGTCGATTTACAGGGAGCGAAAAATAAGAAAAAAATTTGCGTGTGCGGGAAATGTTTTACAGATCATTCTGAACATCTTTGCCCGAGAGACTATAGGTCATAAAGCGGTTTCGAGCCAACAATTTTTATGTCTTAGTTTTTTAGGGATCCTAAAAATGTGTTCGTCAGCTTTGAGATATCCTACTGAAATTTAGTACGTAGGTGCAATTTGATATTCATTCGGAATTTGTAATATCGGACAACTATATCACATATTTCTCTTACAACCGATTTTTCAGGTTTTTTAAACTTCTTAAAAATAGCTGGCGGCATAAAACCTGTTTTAGACCCATGTTGTCAGAATGATCCTTAAGGCATTTCCCACATACGCGATTTTATAGCAAAAATTCTAACCGCTTTAGTAGACAGTCAGTGATTGCCACGTAATATTTTAGTTAATGCGTCAACACTACATTCATTCTAACAATATCACAATTTTGCACAGTTACAAGAACGTTTACTTGCTTTGACCGGAAACGTCAACGCTGTGCCGCTAACCGATTTGCCCTACTCAATGCGTGCTGAATCGGTCCCACCTCCCGGCATAACGGCAGGCACATTGCCAAACAATCTCTATTTGAGCAGCTCGAATCGTGCGCAATCCGAGCAACCAGCGCTCTTTATGCCCGGCCTCACCACAACCACACGAAATAGTGCATTTTCCAACTATCAACGTCATCAGCAACAACAACAATATCAACAACATGGTCGCATCRCAACAGCTTTTAGCAGCGAAACACAACACAGCAACATAGCGGCGGCCAGCAGCACCAACGCCGCCCTTTATAACACTTTAAATAACGCTGCACCACCACCACCGCCGAATCAGGACGCATCACATTACAACAACGAAGTACCGCAATCTCCACCACTGCAGGGTAATGCCGCTGGACCCGGCCCGATTTTTATGCACCATCATAATAACGCTATACACCAAAATAATGCTAATTTGCGCACACAAAATCACTATGCTAACAATTTGCATCAACAGCAGCAGATGCAACAACAACATGGTCATAGTAACATCAATATTGGCGGCGGTAATACGTTGAATAATCAAGTGCCACCTGGTAATCGTGCCAACAATTATTGGGACAATTTTCGAAGGTAATTTCGATGCATTGAAGTAGAAAAAAGTTGCGAAAAATTGTAGTTAACTATATCAAGGGTACTGGTTTGTTATACTTTATTAACGTTATTGCGGTGCAACTTCTTTTACATTTCTCTTCAACAACTTTAATAAAACTTGTTCATATATTTGTATCGTATCTGATCGGGAAACTTTTGGTTATTCATTGTATCTACTTCTTTTATCTATTAATCTATCCAAATTTCCATCTACTATATAAACCGTATTTATTACTATTAGCACATATTTGTTTTTTTTTTGATTAGTTCTAAATGAAAATTATATATTTTGTTATGGCTGAGTTTTTATTGTATAAAAATTAGTTCACATATTATCTATCGATTATTTCAATAAAGAAATGTGCAGGACATTTAAATACAATTATATTTCATTTTACAAAAACAAAAAAATAAGCTATTGCAGGTGTGGGTAAGTTGCTTGCACAATGAGGGTTTAATTTATTTATTGTTTAAATTTTATGCAACTAACACCACAGTTGATGAGTATAGCACTATATGAATAATTATCAGAATAAATCGCTTCAATTATTATTAACGATAAGTACATTTAAAAAGCTTTTGTTAGTTTAGTTTTTTTAGTATTAAACAAAGTTGAGTACTAACTTCAGTTTTATACAAAATAATTTACTTTTTGCATGCCATATTTTAATACTAACAGTTTGGCGTGGACTCACTCCATAATATTCAATTGATAAATAACAACTAAATACAGGGTCGAAAATTTTATTATTCAAACATTTTGCATTAAAAATTAAATGTTCATTTTTTAACCCCGATGTTATATTCAAAAAGAAATTATAATTTTTTATGTAATTCCTTATTATATAAATTATCTTTTTTATTAATACTTAATTATATGCTTTGGCTTAAGATTTTTCTTTTTTATCTTTCAATCCGGTATTAAAAATTAAAAATCAATTTCAATGTAAAAATACCTTTATAATTCGGTATGTGGGTTTAAATTTTTTTTAATCCGGTATGTGGGATAAAAAAGGTTAATTCAATTATCTTTTAATATTTTATTTGTAACCCTGTTGAAGTATTTTAGTTTATATAATTTTCATATCGTAAAAACTATTTAATGTATAAGTATATCAGAATAACATATAAAACTTTAAAATCTGATATAACTATTTTGCGCAAAATATTGCATAGTCCACCTGAATTTATTAAAAACATAATCTACAACTTTTATATTCCTTTTTTGTACGCTAATTCCTAATGCTTAATTCAAATAACCAACAAAAACAAATTGCAAATGCTTTTTTTGTTCTATTTTACTCTTCTACAATTTAGTTATTCGCGTCAAAATTTGCTCTCTACCAACTCGAATAAAAGCAATGAAGAGCAGCAACAGCATAACCACCAACAACAACTACGGCACCAACATCAACTATATTTACAACAACGTGCAATCGATGAAACTGAGGCATGTGGTCCGGCGCAATATCGCTCACAATTACAAGGTCATCGCCGTTCCGTAACAACAACATTGCCTGCCGCGCTGACCACCAGCAACTTGCAGCAATTACAACGGCAGCAACAGCAGCGTGAGGAAGCGGTGCAGCAACGACAACAGCAACAGCAACGCGCCACACAAACTCAGCCACAATTATATCGCACAGTTGACGATAGTAACACTAATAGTTGTAACAATTTGAATTACGAACGCAATGCGAATGACAATAAGTATTTGCGCACGCTGCAGCGTTCCCATATCAATCGCTATCAGCAGCAGCAGCAACAAAATGTCGGACCTATAAATTCGTTATATACCAATCACAATAACTTATATCAATCTTCTTGGCTACCGCCTGCCGGCGCTGCTGCGAACGTCACCAATTGCGCGGATGTCAATACGGACGCCGACAATGTTGATATTGATGTTTACGATACGTACAACATCATTGACAGCGATTTGGCCGCGCCCTATGCACACTTGAGCAGCAACATGGGCTCTAATTCGAGCAATATGTTGCGCAACATGAACGTCAACTTTGGAAATAGTCCACATTATCAGCGCAATAAGTTGTTAACAAAACCAAATTGTCGTGGCGCCGAAGCCATGGATCRTCATAATCCGAATAGAATGCAAGTAGAGGAACAGCAACAACAACACCAACGCATGTTGTCACAGCAACAGCTGGTGTTGCGCGGCCAACAACAAATCGAACAATCTACAGCGCCAACTTTACGAAATATGGCTGAATTCACGCAGACGCGACATATAGATTTGTTGCCAGCCTCGGTCAGCGAAGCGGTTGCTGCAGCAGAAGCACAACTTTGCAATCGGGAACGTGTCGATCTTTTACTACGCACTGTGACCGCTGACGATAACCACGCTATCAATGTTTTGCCCACCGGAGTGGGTGTCAATTCAACAACCACCTATAACTCGCCATATATGCCAAACACTAATGCATTGCAATTAATGGACACCAATGGACTTATTAATAATTCGTCCAATATTAATAACGAGAATGCTGCACATGAAGTTGAAACTGAAGGCGAAACCGTAGCCGATTTAAACATAGACATAGACTTGTTAAACGATGAGGAGGAAGACGATACCACATCAGAAGAGATCAAACGAAATCTACTCGTTAATGCTCTAAAAAATGATAAATTTACTACCAAATTCTATGAGTCAATAAAAGAAGATGTTTTCCGTCGCCTCGAACGCATGCTGCTCGAGAAGGAGTCAGCTGAGAACAATTGTGTGCGTGATGGTTCTGCCGTCCAAAATTGCGCTCAAAATGCCGCCAGCTCTGCTCACGACCACGAAGAGCCCAATGATGTAATAGGGGCATCTGCATTACCCCGAGACCCAACGCGTAAATTTAATTTGAATGCGCGCATGGGCAAACAACAGCAACAGCAGCGCTTGCAGCAGTATAAGCAACAGCAAGAACAACAGCAAAATCCATTACCAATGTCGGGTAACTTTGGCACTGGACGGGCACCAAGCCCAACTAACGCTAATGCAATCAAGCAAGAATCCAATGATGATCTTGCAGCTGAGGATGATCAACACGCTTTGCCAGCCGCTCCAGTTAACGACAATGTGAATAATCGGCAAGCAGTTACTTTGCAGGAGAATGCAGAGGAAGACGAATATGGTGCAAATAACGCTGACACCGAAAGCAACAAAGCGGACAATGAGGATGCCGCAGCAGCGTTAGTAGAGTCAATGGCGAACGTTGCCAATACAGGCCACATGTCAAACATACCGCCAGGAAGAGAGATCGAACAACCGGAGGAGGATGATATGCGTTACAACAATAGGAACATTACAAGTAATAATGCGACAATTAGCAATGCATCAGCGCTTAGTCAGACACACCAATATAAAATGTCTGAAAGCAACGTTCGCAGGGATGGCAACGCCGTTCCAAATTGGCGGCAAAATGTGTTTAGTCAAGCGGAATCAAATACCAGCAACAAATCGACAAAAGCTAACAGTAATAAACCCAAAAATCGTACGGATGCTGTGAATAACAGTGGTGCAGGCGGTGATGCGGAAGATATGCCGGTGAGTATTTCATTAGACAAGCATTACGGTTTCATAACTTATCAGCTTACATTTAAATTTAATTTTTCCTTGATTTCAGTCTTCTATTGTCTACAGTAACACACGTTCAACATATGGCACTGACCTTATCACATACATAATTACACGAATACATAACCAAACGCATGTCAACACACAAATAAACGACACTGTGTTAGTGGAAATCGCTAAGTTGACAGCCTGCGCAGTGCAAAAGTTCGCCCCAATGCTTGTAAACCATAAAACGCTCCTCACAGCCTCGCCACACATTTCGCCCAAGAAGTTCTATATGAGAATAAAAAAACTCTGCGCACCACGTCAACGTGACGAGTTTTTGCAATGGTATCGCAATTATCTGGTAGGCATTTTCCCTGCCGCGCATTCTGAAGGTGAGTGGCGACAAGGTAGCGATTTAAGCATGAGTGGCACTTCTGAGGCGTCAAGCGCTAGTCTAGAGTTACCACGAAATCGCAATAAAATGGCAAATCAGCATGCGCAACAACAACAACAGGCAACAAGTAATAGCAATAAGGAAAATAACGACGAAGACTTGGCGGAAGCTGATCAAAATTCTGCTAATAGTAGCAGCAATACCAGCAACACTTTATTTGATAACACTTTCGCAAGCAACACATTAATGCATGAAACTGAGCTTGAAAACAAAGAAAATCCCGACGATAATGTTATTAATTCGGAAAGCGCGAAGTCCACTAACAACGATCCGGGTGGCGATGTTGCGAGTGCGTACTGTCTGATGCCGCAATCAGCTGCTGCCAGCGCTGCAGCCGCTGTAACCGAAGAGGCTATAAATGCTGCTATACAACAGCGAGATGCGCAACACTTTGTTACAAACGGCGCTGAGGGCGGCACAGTGGAAACTGCTTTTACACCACACAATACCTATACCTAGTTAATTATATTCATTTATATGACGCCGCAACTGATCGCTATTCTATTACTCGTCGCCACAATGCTTTCACCGACTATTCTGTCTGCAGCGTTGCTATTTGCATACGAAATATTGTGACTGAAAATGTAAACAAAACGTTATAACAAAAATATACTTATAGACTCTTTCCAAAATGTAACACAAAATAAGCAAATTTTTTCGTTAATTATTCGGCTATGTGTGGCACAAACATATATACATATGTACGTGTACATATGTACATATATATATAAAACTATTTTTAATATTTCGTGAAATCCCTTAATATTTTGTGTTTTGTGATATCTAAATTCCGATTATTTTAAATTCATTTATTTATTAGTTTTTTATTACTATATACCTATAGGCGTGCGTTTTATTGACTGACGCTGCGCCATAAATACATTCCCACAAAATTTTTATTAACTTTCGGTTTATATTTATGTAATCTTTTGTCACACTACATATGCGCGATTTCATGTGGATGTAGTTAATGCAAATGCAACTGATAAATATATATGTAAATTTGAACCTAAACAAATAAACTAAAAATTACTTCAATAACAGTAAAGATATTTTGGATATTTTTGTGTGAAACTATTGCTACGTAAGTATCTAAATATGTACCAAATTACTTTCTGAATTTATCCATTTTCATATGTTGGTTGTTGTAACTTCAGTGGTTTAGGACACATGTATACATTAAACTTAAGATAGGGGACACCCTCACTTATGAGAAAGCATCATTTTGACGATTTTCTCCTCAAAAATCGGCGATTTGGGGCACATTTTTATTTTTCTAAATTTCTGTGTAAATCCAAATTTATTTTTTCTTAAGCAAAAATATGCTCCATGCGATTCTGCAAATTTCTGCATTTTTATTTTTTCTCTACGACCAGTAGTTTAGAAGTTATAAGCATTTTTGTATTCGCTGTTTTCGGCGGCTACTTGCTGCACGCTCCTGGTCGCCTGGTGGAAATCTGAGATTTTGGCACCAAATTGAATGCAATTTTTCTGCAGCGGCGGTGGATGCGCAACAAATCTGGTGCATACGCAAAGGGGCAAAATGGGAACACGGATGCGGGCATATACATTGCATACGCAAAGGGGCGGAATGGGAACACGGATGTGGACCGCCCGGAAATGGAAGCAGGACCTCGACCGGAAGTGGAATAACGGTATCCCACTTCCGGCCCGAAACCAAACCGGAAGTAATAAATCGGAACCGGAAGTTACCGTCCGGAAACGGGAAATGATATGCCACTTCCTACCTGAGGGAGGACCGGAAGTGGTCTACCGGAAATGGAAGGTATTTTCTTGTCAATYCGGGTTCCGGTTTGGGTCTTCCGTTTCCGGTAGACCTCTTCCGGTCCCTTCCTCAAACCGGAAGCGCCACACCAACTTCCGGTTCCGATATATTAGTTCCGGTTTGCTTTCGGGCCGGAAGTGGGATACCGTTATTCCTTTTCCGGTCGGGGTCCTGCTTCCATTTCCGGGCGGTCCACATCCGTGTTCCCATTCCGCCCCTTTGTGTATGCAATGTATATGCCCGCATCCGTGTTCCCATTTTGCCCCTTTGCGTATGCACCAGATTTGTTGCGCATCCACCGCCGCTGCAGAAAAATTGCATTCAATTTGGTGCCAAAATCTCAGATTTCCACCAGGCGACCAGGAGCATGCAGCAAGCAGCCGCCGAAAACAGCGAATACAAAAATGCTTATAACTTCTAAACTACTGGTCGTAGAATAAAAATAAAAATGCAGAAATTTGCAGAATCGCATGGAGCATATTTTTACTTAAGAAAAAATAAATTTGGATTTACACAGAAATTTAGAAAAATAAAAATGTGTCCCAAATCGCCGGTTTTTGAGGAGAAAATCGTCAAAATGATGCTTTCTCATAAGTGAGGGTGTGGAAATGGGATGTGGGGGGATTTCCGAATATCTCTCTATTTATTCCGACTCTCCGCATTTGATTTGGAAGTCACAAGGTGATTTTAAACTAAGCTAGCCGCCAGCTAAAGAACTTTTCATTTTTTACTTTTATCATTATTATTTTATTTTATTTTCTCATTGGAAATTTGATGAAGCCATTGAAGATTGGAGCTTATTTGTTCGGGTCCAAGTAACCGCAACGTACCCGGTTTTTTATCGAAATTTCTTGAAGAATGTTTTCTGCGCTAGACACCAACAGCATTTGTATTCAAACACGTGAAATCTTTCAGAAAACTGTATGCAACAACAATRCATCACTTACCTCAAAACACCTGCTCAATCCATGGGAAATAAAAAAGATGTGTTTAAAAATTTTAAAATTCTCTGGATAGTTTTTATTTATTTTACGTTGCAATATTCAGTAGAATAAAAGGATTTAACTTTTACTTAGAAATTATCACAATAAATAACAACAAAATAAAATACGGTGTTTTTCTTCGACGAAATGTGTACAAACATAAAGAATTCATTTGTTTAATAGTGTTATAAGTATATATATTTAGAATAAGGTGTGTGTACATCTACATAATATATATAAAGCGAACGAAATGTATGTACACTAATAAATTGCTAGCGTATTGATAATTACACAATAATTGTGAGTGTTCGTTTTGTCTACAATAAACTTTAAATCGTCAGTTAAATATATTCATAATAATGTAATAAAATGCACTTATTTATTGTTAGTTACTTACATATATGTATATGCTCACTTGTTGCTATTTCCACGCAGAATACAAATTTTGCAAGGCAAGGTCTTATATAAGCAATAACAAAATATACTAAAATTACGAGAGCTACTTAATAAATACAAATGCACGCTTATGACTTGCTGTACCAATAACTGAAGTGTTTTCCAACAAAAACATTTATGCTACGGCTTTTTGTTTCAATTACTTTTTTACTTATACAATAAATTACTGTTACAACGAAGAAAATTGTTTTGTAAATGAATACGGCGTACATTATGCTTGTAACTTACTTTAAGGTATCTATGTAGTGTTGTGCATTTTCATTCTGCCACAAATATCCATAAATTAAGGAAACGTTGAAAGGAAGAAAGTTGAACTTTATTATTGCTAACAAACGATGCTTTTAACAGCTAATTTTACGTAATTAGTATTCAAAAAGGATTTGTTTTGGTAAAAAAAAAAAAATTACATTTTTAAAAAATAAATTCTATTTAAAGGAATAATAATAAAAAATATTATTTTTCAAATGTGTTTGTAATCTTAATAAGTGTTATTATTATTTTGTGATATTGGTTTTCTTACAGCAACTTTTCTTATTATTATCTGACATTTTTTCATGTTTTTTATTTTACTTAGCAGCTCTTGATTAACGTTTTAGAGCAAACTTTATCGTGTTTTTGTTTTAAGGAAATATTACCATTTTTACTGCTACATATCTTTCTAAAATATTTGGCTTTGTACGGTTGTTTTTATTTTGAATGTATACATATGTATGCATATAATTTCTTTTTAATCATATATTTATTTATTATATATATACTTTTTTTATCATATTTAATTTTAAACATGTAATTTTGCCCACCATCACCACTCACATGCGAAAAAAGGTGATTTTTATTATTATTTTATTTTTATTGTGAGTTGCATAAAGATTGCACAATAAATGACTTCTCGACTTTATAATAGTTTCGTATGGTTGTATGTGTGATACTCATTTCACTTGAAATAACATAATGCTTCGAAGACTTAGTTAGTTCGTTATTGCCTTTTATTTACAGTGTTTTTTTTTTTTGTTTTATATACTTTTTGTAATATTTATTTTACTGTTGATATACATATATGTACATACATACCAACACATTTTTGTATGTAAACAGTAACAAACGGTAATCAACTATTTTGGTATATTCTCAAATTGAATTTATACAACGCTTGCCGGTTCACGCTTAAAACTATTAGAAATCTACTAAATCAACTTCAACGATTTGTTAAACCCGAAAACAATACAATATATATACGTATGCACTTATATATATAATTTAGTATTGCATTAATTTAAAATGTGAATTACGATTTTTTACGCAAATTAATTTTTGCTTGCAAATAATTAATTTCTTTGTTATGCTCAGAAATTCTGTGGTCGCTTTTTTCGCGTGAGCTTAAATCTAACTTCTTACCTGTATGTTAATCATTTATAGAGTTTCGTTTTCATTTACAAGGACATGTAATTTTAAATACGTAAAATAGGCTTACTTTTTTTATACTTGTTTTGTTCAGTAATTTTGTTTACCCGATTTATATATATCTATATATATATATCTATATATATATATCTATATATATATTTTTTTTTATACGATTTTTAAATATTTTTTTAATGACACTTCGTACCACTTACAATCTTTACGCGTAAATTTATATTATTTTTAAATAAAAATATATTATATTTCATTTACATACTTAATAAGTTTTTTTTAATGTCGCACATATATTTAAGCAAATATATGTAGATATCCATTTGAACAAAATATTTCTGTATACTATTTTCCTCTTAGTTATTAGTATTTGCATTACTATTCTAGATTCGAAATTGAGCTGCCAAATTCAACAGCAAAAAAAAAAACATATTTTTGTTTATCTAAATATATGCAATTATGCAATTTATCGCACTAAATTAGAAAATATTTCGTGTTTTTATTATAAATTAAGCTACATTATTTTAATATTTTAATGATATCAATGTATTTTGTTCGAAAAATATTGTTTAGAAACAATAACCATGTTGGGGAGCAATAGTCACGTCTAAAGGCATTGTTGTTCGTAACATTTAAAGAAATGTATTTATTGAAACAAAATCTGCAATAACTGCATATATAAATATTATATATACATATGTATATAAATATATATATAAATAATATCTGCATATATATTTATATGGGATACATACATATATTTATATAAAAATACACCTTAGCTTTGACGAATTTGCTGCCGATAATTTATTTAGTTCGAAAAAAAAAGTTGTTCATTACATTTATTTCAATTATAAACGGATATTATAAAATCTTAATAAGAAAAGGAAGTGAAATTACCGTAAAGTTAATGAAAACATATTTTCGAAATTTTTTAAAAATAAAAAATTATAT